>NW_009952566.1:705693-728193 GCF_000747805.2 Chaetura pelagica
GGGGGGTGGGGGAGTCCCTTCTCAGCCCGCTGCAAATAAAATACGCGCTTCGATCTTCTGGAGGCTCGCTTTGATAAATTTTATTATTTAATGTAAAAGTGCAATGTTGATTAAATATTTTGGGTGGGGGGAAAAAAAAAGTTAAGGTGAAGGATTCAATGGGCGTTAATACGTCTTAGAGCTGAGTAAAGATCCAGGTTCAAAGTGAAAGAGAAACTAAACTCACTGTGAATTTTTTGTTTCTTTGATTGCTAATGAACTTTTTTTGCTGAAACATTTTAAATTGGATTCAGAAGATAGTTTTTTGAGTGTCAGTTAAAACAAAGTCATGTGAAAATGCCTCTCTCCTTCCCTCCCTCTCTCTCTTTTTAATTGATATGATTTAGGCAGAGGAAAATGGTAAGGGGGGTTTTTCTATTGCAGAAGCAATTTTTAAGGGATTTAGTCTTATTTAGCCTGAAGGTCTTCACACTAATGAGAGCACTTAAGTTACGTCCAGGCGTTGATTAGACAGCTCATCTATCAACTGGAGCATGAGAATTTGTATTTTAGGTACCTTTTATACATTATAAATTTATATACTTTTTTTACATTACTTTAGACTCTGTTTAAAACACTAATTATGTTCTTGCACATCCAAGTTGGCTGCAAGGCAACTAACAGAGCACAAATGGAAACAAGGAAATACTCTACATTTGATGAGAAATAATATCGAAACTGTATCTGTAAAAATTGGTGTGCCGAATGCAAATTGCTACCCAGATGCATTCCTCAAATGGCCACGAGCCCCCTTAAAGTCTAAATGCATTAAGAGCGCAGAATTATATATATTAAAGAATACCCAACCACCATCCCCCTCAAAACTGTGAACGCTTTCTCTGTCTGTAGGGGTTTTTTGCTGTATTTAAAACACAATAGCATCTTAATTGTTTTCTGAGCCATTCGGAAAAGTACAGCTTTTGTAACTTTTTGACATTTCGGGTTTAAAAAAAAAAAAAAAAAAAAAATTAAAATGTTGCCACCAGCTTGCACTATGAGCAGCCTGTAATAACAGTTAAAAAGCTTTCTGAACTATTTGACAAGATTTCTTAGTGCTGAGGCCATATGCTGTAGCCTTTAAGCTATTTCTTCCTATCAGTTTCATTATCACCTGCCTCTGAGTCTCCAATATCATCAGTAAGCACATGCAGAATCATAATTATGCCATGTACAAGTTCTTTGATAACATGTACAGTTTTCTTCTTAATTCTTTATCAAATGCATTGATCGTGGCATGTGTGCATTGATCCAGGTCCACCATCTGGCTGTGTGTGATAAGCACAGTGGCATCTTTGCATTTCCACTGTCATTCATTGCGCTACAATTTGGCTGCAGGGGAGTAGTGGCTGGGATTAGCCCTGTTCTGCTACTTACTTGCATTTTAAGTTGACACCTCTACAGCGGCTCAGACCACATTACAAACTGAAACACATACGCACGACTTAGTGATGTGACACTCCTCAATAAGCTTACTCCACTAGCTACTCAACAATCTGTAATTGGATTTGTAGGAATAACAGCAAAAGATTTCCTAAGAATTGCTGGGGACAGAAGGTGAAGTTTTCTCATTATTGGCAAAAGACTAGGTATAGATCCTAGGCGATTGGTATTTTCCATTAAAAACAAGCTGCCAGCAGTTTGCAGGACATTCTCAAAAAACCCGCAGCGAAATAGGATTCAGGGAGGCACAGGGTTTGCATTTTTTCTCTCCAGTCTCGTCTCATGGAAGAGGACTGAGATCCCACCGTCCTCCCCCAAAAATTAGGAGAAACTGGGGTGGGGGGGTGTGTGTGTGTGTAGGGGAAACAACTTTGAGAGGCGCCCAGCAGCCCGCTCCGCTTTGTTCGGCTGGGAGTGAACCGGGAGCATTCCTCAGGAGGGCAAGTCCTCCTCCCTCGGCATGGGGTTGCCCGCCTGAGAAGGAAGCTTCCCAGGATGGCAATTTGAAAGATGCTGCTCTGCAGCTTACGCATCCCGTACAGTTGCCAAAAGTCTTCGTTTCGTAACACCACCTTTTTTTCTTTTTTCTTTTTCTTTTTTTTTTAAATTATAAAGTCAAGTTTACACAAGAGAAAATCCCTTAAGTGGAGCTTGGCGAATGTTGACTCCTACAATGAGTAAGCAGCTTCTTTAACTTCTGTCTATAACTTGGCAGTGGAAAGGCACCAAAAAAACCCAAAAAAACAAAACCAAAAAAAGCCATCTTTAGAGCTATTGATCTTAGATCAGACATTATGCCCTGTCTGGATGATGACACTATTTCAGAATATTTCTGAGCCTGCACACTTGAGCCCTTGTTTGTTGGTAATGCCAATAGCATTGACAAGCATGGTGACAGGCGTTACATGCTTCTGCATCCCGACGCCTTAGGTGATTGTTGTCCTTAATGATACTTCCCAGATGAGGGAGAGCACAAACTTGCCTAAGCAGAGAAAATTCCGGGAAGGGAGTTAGCGGAGGGCTTTTGTGGCTGCTTTTGGTTTAGTTCAACTTTCTCAGTGATCCTTCTCGGGAGCCCTGTGGGTAAGCAAGGCTGCCCTCGCATTGTTTGCCGGTAGGGCGCCTCGCTCTTAGAGTCGGTGCAGGCGAGTGAGAAGAGGAGGAAAACAGAAAAGTGTATTTGGAATTAGATATTTCAGTCAGTCCTTAAAACTTGCCCGTAGAGCCAAGTGCAGTGTGAAATAGAAATGCCTGCCTTGATCGTCACGTAGATGCGCAGCTCCTAAAGGGTTAAATGGGTTAAATCTTATTTATCTGAATAGAACTGCAGTGCTGTTTTGCAGAATGCTCTAGCACAAATACCTATGGTTCACTTTGACATTACAATTTTTTTGTTGGTTTCTTTACTTTAAATACTTGAACTGTTAGACCTTTTACTTTTTTCTCTGCGAAAGATGTATTTGTACCAGATTAGAAAAGCTAAACTGTTTCTTTACATTGAATAATCAGCCTGTCATGACAAATCTATCTCCTTCTGCATGAGTAGGTGCCAGTTTGACTAGCTTCTTTAAGGCTCACACTGGGTTTTAAGCTGGATCCATGTGCATGACTGGCAGTGCATTTGTTGGGCCAGATCTAAGGAGCCAGAGAGCGTTCAGCTCCTTTTTTGCCTACAAAAGAGCAGCCAGACAGCCAGCAAGAGGCCTTGGATGTAGCACTAGGTGATACTTACTTAGTCAGCCATTCTTTTTTTCAAATATATATATATTTTTTTCATTCAGTAAAATACGAGTTTCTCAGTTTCCCAGTGACACGAGGAATTAAATTATCAATTGATTGCTTTTTTGCTGCCAGCATTCTTCACACCAGAAATACTGTACCAAGTGAATGGTGGGTTTTCCAAAACAGCATTGATTATGTTACAAAAAGAAATAAAAATTAAAAATAGCTGGGTAAAATTTCTTTTAAAACACCTCCTAGGTTTAACGAGAGGTTTTGCATTTTTACAGCCACACAGTCCCATTTTATTGTGAATTTTGAGGGCTTTTTTTTCTTAAAGGGGACGGCTTTGTTAAGACATTATGATTCGTCCCGTTTTAGGCCTTGGACTACTTCTGTTTTCATTCCATCTTGTCTTGTAAGTCCATCAGTGCTGTAGATCCAATAGCTACTTCCTTATGACAAGTGATTTGATACTTTTTGGGATATATATCCATGAAAAACTGTTTTCAGGACACTAGGCAAAAGGCAGAAAATGTCCAACACGTTTGTCTTGTCGTTGCTGACCACTTCCTATGATCTGACTAGCCCCAGAAATCCAAGTGCACTTTTGTTTATGTCGAGTGTTCCCTGCTTAGCAATTCATATTTTGCTCACTACCTGTGTATTTTCAGTTTTTCTGAAACAGTAGTAGAGGCCAAACATAAATGTGGTCCCCAGGGTGATCAAAGATTTAATCTGACCAGATGGGACAAACTTGAGAAAGATTTTGACTTTCCACTCTGTTTTGCAACAAGAAAGGCTGATTTATTTTTTTTTTCTCCCATCCTTTCTTTGTTAGAAAAGGCAGAGAGATCAGACCATCCCCAGAGAAATGAGCAGGTGTGGCCATTTATAAGCATGTCTGGTTATATTATAAAGCAACATAAGAAAAGTTTGAAATGGTTTGAAAAGATCTGCTAAACAGTTTTAATGTTTCATCCCAAATCCTATTTACTCAAACAAGAGCCAATCAAGGTCACAGTAAAATCCAGCCTGCCCAAACCTTTAAAGCTCGTGTAATTTTTTTTTTTTAATTTTTTTTTTTTTTTTAATTCTGCCTTCTCTACTAACTGAATAGGTACATTTTGGTAATCCTTGCCTCTGGACAAGCACAGAAGTCTTTTTCTTTCTGAATAGCTAATAACAGAGCCATTCTTCCTGTCTAATGATGAAAGAGGGGGCAGTCAAGTTCTTTCTTTTAGATGTACTGTGTATTCGGGGCAGACCATGGACAATTTTGAAACCTACAGCTACAGGAATCAGTGCCCCTCATAGGTACAATTCTGGTTTAATTTTGTTGCTATGGAATATCACTAATTTACCACTTCCCCCGTCTATGGACACAGTAAAGGAAGTTCTTTTTAAACACTAAATAAATGCAGCTCACAGGATTATATCTTTAATAGGGAGAAGATAATACATTATCAGACTTCTAGTGTAAACTCAATTTGGATCCTCCCAAAATTCTGCCCAAGGACGACTGAAAATCGCTTGGCAGAGGGTTTGTTTTGTTAGTTTGGGTTGGGTTTTTTTTTGAAAATGTGGTAAGACTGCAGAATTTTTAGTGATTTAAGGAGATGGCTTCCATGGGGGTGGTTGGGTTGTTTTTTTTCCCTCCTGCAAGACTCCACCACTCTCAATGTTTTAATGACTTGGTCAGCTCTCAGCTTCTGCCGCTGCTGAGCGACATCGCTGGCCGGGTAATGATCTCGGAAACTGCCCTGACTGTGTTCCACATTCAGATTCACCTTCCCAAATCCACAGCATCATTTTTGGCCAAAGTAATGTCAGTCACTGCCGTCTGCGGCGAGTACAAAAAAGACCCCCTAATGGCAGCCATTTTTATTTGTTTCTTAAGATCCAAAGGCTGCCGAAAGAACAATTGGATAAAGTTGAGGATTGGAGAAGCTTGATTTTCTTGTTCCAGTGAAATGAAACTCTCGTCCTTTTTTTTTCTTCCCCTTCCCCTTAAAAGCCGAAGTCTGCTAGGGGGTTGTAGCTGTGTCAAAGCCGTTGGGATGCCACTGCTGATCACTTTAATTACTAGGACTAAGGAGGATAAAATTAAAAGTAGCACCATTGAAGCAGTGGAAGAAAGCTTGCCGAGATGTCGGTGAGCTGTGAAATATAAAAATTGCATACCAATACATTTTTATAGGAGGGAAACAAGGAATTACATTACTTATTCTTGAAGAGTTTGCCCTTAAATGGTGAAGTTTTCCTCGCTGTGCATCCGCATGGCAGATCTTTAGACCATTACAAAGTAATTGGGGGAAAATAGCAGAGCAAACTTTAATGTCTCTTTGGCATGTCAGGTTCAAGTCAGAGGGTGAAAGATTTTACTGAGTTTTCTCATCAACTGTACAGGAAAAAAAATTGCTTTATGTGTTTTTGCATGGTCCTTTCTTGGTGCAGAGCTTCTCTTCATGTCTCCTTTTTTTTTTTTTTTAATACCCAAGTTCATGCCTCCACACCTCTCCTGTGTGCTTTTCTTTCCAAAATCTGGGGGACTGATCAGCTCTTTACCTCAAAACTTAATCTACCTACTTTTTCTGATCTGTTTCATTGCTTCTTCCACCAGTGCTTCCTCTGCCAAGCTCAGTAACCCAGGGTGCAAATAACTGAATTGAATTTAAGCAAGAACTAGGCTAGTTTTTCTCTTTATCCTCTGGTGATGATTGGCTTAATCAGCACAAACACAAGCCACAATAATCTGTGTTTACTTGGAGATCCCCAGGATGTTAATGACTATGCTAATAATTCAGGATACAAGTTCTCTTTCAGGAGGAGGGGAGGAGAGGGGGGAAATCAGCCTGCTCAGTTTAGGACACATTTGTCAGAAACATGTAACTGGCCTTATTTTAAAGGTCTATATTGTATTAAATATTTTTACATTAAACTATATGGGAATCTTAATACAAATTTTGGACATTCCTTCTTAAAAGGAATTTAAGTTAAACCCACAAGTTCCTATATCCCAGGAATTGCAAACAGTACAGATTAGAGCCGTTTTATTTCATGTAAAACTCAATGTAGTATATGTTACCAAATACTGTGGATAGAAATAAAATCGGTTGCTGTATCAGTTGGCTGGCTAGAAATTAAATTAAATTGATCTATTGTAGTGCATAGGAGCAGTGGGGAAGCTTTCCAGTTGTCTTTCTAATGTGTGCTTTACCAAGTAAGTTTTAGATGGAACTGTTGCTCTGTGCTTTCTGGGAAGTTACAGGGTGAGAAAGCAAACAAAGCCAATGTGCCATCCTGCTGCCTTGCAGGGCCCAGGCAGGATTGTCTTTCCAGGAGGACATTAAGAGAAAAGTAAATCAAGGCAATCTGATAGAGAATGAGGGCTCTGTCACTCAGAGACAAGATATTGTGCTGTGTCCATACACTTTGTTTACTGTAGGGTTTTATGAGTTGTAACCTGCCCATGCAAGCTGTTAATGAGGCTAAATCTTGCTGCTTGAGGATTGAATTACAGCACACCTCTGGGCTAATGGTTATAAACAGAAAGTCCCATTAGGGCTGCATTCTGATTCAGTCATTTGCATTTTTTCTATTGTGCCGAGAACAATGATGAGTAAATAGCTGCAAACAAAAAATTTACATGGAAATGGGGAAAATGTACCTAATTAGTATTTTGTGCTTGTTTTATTAACGATTGCTTAAATTAAATAGCACTTAGCAGCAGCTCTTACCAGCATCTGCAGGTATGGGATGCTCAGTTTCTGGGTTGGTGGGAAATCTGCCAGGATGGCTCTCCAAAATTAGGCCGTTTGTTATATTCCACTTAGTTCAGGTCAGCTGCTTATACCTGGGTTTTATGCTGTTCATTATGTCAGTAATACCAACTTATCGGCAGATTTGACTTCAAGCCAAACGCTTTGTTGTGCTTGTGAGTGTTTCTAATATTGAGGGGAGGAGGAAAACGGTCCTAACTTTGAAAAAAAACACCCATATTTTTAAGGTGAAAACTGAAATTCTTTCCTTTAAGATTTAATGTATTTTTGTAGATGAGTTTAAACTATGTTTTTCTTCGTGTTTTTTTGTGTGGTGGGTTAGTCTTTTCCAAAATTACATGTCAGAGCATTGCTCAGTTCTGTAACTGATGCACTACTGGCTTCAGAGGGACAATGCTACCTGGAATGGTTCCTGTATGATCTCTTTAGTTACTGACCAAAGCCCCAGGAATAGCATGTTTCAAAGCAATGCGAAGTCTTTTCTGCCATGGCATCCATTTGGCTTCCATTATTTTTTTCTTTCTTTTGTTTAAAAAAGATGTATCCACTGAAGTCCAAGGTTTAGATTCTTTTCCATGCCTTAGATTCGATGTTACTTTACACTTTGAAGTCAGCTGAGTGAATGGAGTATCTGAGAGCAACATTTGGCTTCTCGTCTCAGTTCTGTGAGGGAATATTACTCAAAACAAGTCATTCAATTTAGTAAAACCATTTTTATAGCCATGGTAAAACTTTTTGTAGTTACTGCTTTGAGACAAAAGTTGGTGAGAATTTTCATCAAGGTATTTTTATAGAACATAATTTAGAAATATGTAATTTGTATGCTTTAAATTGCAGACACTTAGGTTTCTAGTGCAATAATAACTTGGGGAATGTTTTAAAAAAATTCATGGATGTCTGTAGAAATTGTGGTGTGACACCCAACTGATACCAACCATCCTATTTATAATGTGGGCCAAGCACCATGCTGTAAACCAGTTACTATCATGATGATCAGATTGAGAATGAAATTGCATTTCTGTCAATTACTGAGTTGGCAACTGTTCAATATATCTTAGCAGCAAGATGAAGAGCGGCGTCGGCAGCTGAGAGAGAGAGCTCGTCAGCTAATAGCAGAAGCTCGATCTGGAGTGAAGATGTCAGAACTTCCTAGCTACAGTGAAATGGCTGCAGAAAAGTTGAAAGAAAGGTCAAAGGCATCTGGAGGTGAGCTGAGGAACCTTGTATTTTATTCCTATGGCAACCTAGAAACCAGAGAAGACCTTTTTGGGTATCGCTTTTATTCATACTTCAAAACGTTCTAGTGGGTAATTGTTGTTCATCAGATGCACATATCAAAAGACCTGACTGGAGATGTTTCCTACATCAGTGTGTGTCACTTAAATTCCAAAAATTAGAAGAAAGTCATCTATATGATTGAAAGAAAAATATATTATCTGAACAAGTAGCTCATATCGGCCCATTACTTATAGATTTGTCATCACCCACAGTTTTTTAGAATTTTGTTAGTTAAAATCTTTCAAATATTTTTTAAATATAGGAGTATGGGCATAATTTTGGAGAAAAGCAACATTAGAAATACTTCAGAAACTTTATTTTGTGTTGAATATGTTCAAAATACTGCTTGGGAAGAGAATTATAAAAGTGGCCTGTGGGAGGTGGGGGCAACAACCTTTTGATTTTAAATGGCAGTCTTTTGACATACCACTTGCCTTTACAGGTTTTGAATTGTAATATTGCCCTAATGTTATTAAACTGACTTTGAAATGTCATTAAAATTCATATACCTGCCAGCACTACGAGCTGGAGTAATGTAGTGTCACTCAAACTCAAATGGGTGCTGAGCGCACGCTTCAGTATAGGCTTCTTGCTTTTTTTCGTCTCTTCTACATATTCTAAGGGGAAATTGTTTCTCCTACTAACACATAATTGTAAACCAAAGTGTCAGGAAAATCCAGCTTTACGTTCATGATGCATGTAGATTCAAAAATGATATTTTTGTCTCGTCTACTACATGTATTTATATGCATATATATTTAAATACAGTCTTGCTGCACTCTAAACCCTATACTTCTTTTCCCTTTAACACCAAAGAGAAAAGCAGTTAGTTGTGCACTTCCCTTTGAGTCTGGTCTTCAGTTTTCCTTTCTTTGTCCAGCAGATGAAGCTTGCCCACATAACTCTCTTTTGTGATAAACAGGGAGGGACTGAGGCTGAACAAAATGGCACAGTGCTTGTATATTAATGTTCTTCATCCCTTTTCACAATTTATGGCTCCCCATCCTACAATTTGTAATTACTTCCTCCTCACTGTTTTATCATATATATGACTGTATATATATATATATATATATATGTATCATATATATAACTGTATATAACTGTTCCTGCCATCTCTTCCCTCCAAGTAAGGTACAATTTCTGGGTATATCCCAAGTGCTCAACTGGGTAGTAGTTACCCTCTTTTGTTGCAGTGACTCTCTTGCAGTGTTGCTAAATATCCTACTACACTGCTTTCTGGAGTGTTGCCTTTGCTGTTCATGTTTTCCTCTGAATTTTGCCATCACTTTTCTTGCCCTATGTTCACTTTATAAAGAGTCATAGAGTTAACTGTATATTTTAACTTATGAAGAGTCATAGAGTTAACTGTATAGTTAACTATTATTTTTTTTTAAGTATTTATGTATATAGATTGCATATGCATTCAGAGGGTTTATTAACGGAGGAGACAATATCAGTACTGACAAGAACTTGTTTGAAGTTATCATCACCATACCTGATGGGTTTTATCCAGTATAATAATATCACTGCTTTCGACTTCTGTAGATGCTGTGGGTTATCAGCTTGGTTTATAATTCCTACCTTAATTTTAATTTGTTCATATAGTAGGCCAAGCTATTTGAACTTCTATTTGGCTTCTTTCAGTTTACATTCCCTGTCCGCTTTTACTCCTCTTTCCTCTTTTCATGTCAATAGACATTTTACAGCACTCCCTTCATGCATTCTCAAAAAGCTTTCCTTATGGTAGATCTTCCACAGACTTCTACCATACTGCTGGTAATGTCAGGTCTAGACTAGATCTCCACTCAAGAAATTTATTCTTTTAAAATTTATTCTTTTAAAATGAAGCAGTTCTGTGACATGGCACCAACACTTTATAAACCAAGTAAGTTATAATTATTTCTGGGGTTAGGCTTTTTAATTTTTTTGTTTGCCCCCAAAATTAGGATATAATAGTCAGTCTCCTAAATACAACTGGATTCTGGTTATTGCCCCTGACTGCATTCATAGGTAGTACTTTTCTCTGTATAGTTCTATATTTCCTGTGCAATACCCAACACACGCTTATAGGAATATGTCCTCCAAGCTCTCTTGTCCATTATGTTTCATGAATCTCTTCTTCTGCATTGATTGCTACATTTTAATTTGCAAAAAGGGGCTGTATCAATTAATTTTCCCCCCAATTCAGTTATTGCAGCAAAAAGTAATATTTCAGCTTTGGGATTTTGGAGATTTTAAAGACTATCTTACTATTGTAGGGGCAAATGTGTTTCTTTCAGTGTTTCTATATGTTCTTTAAGAGTTTTATGCTTTGGCACTGGTGTTACATTCTCCATTAAAAGGCTTTATTTAATCATGGTGTGAAAAACTCAAATGCCTATGGCAAGTTGAAACTTTCCTGGATAAGCAGCATCCTTTGCTATGAAATCCAGTCTTTTTCATAGGTTAGTTGGCATGTGAGATAGAAAATACTTCTTCTTGCCAACTGCCAGAGGGTTTGGGCTGGCAGCTTCAAATTTATTAGATGTTCTACTAGCTTCAGGCTGATAAGCAAATGCCTTGAGACGGGTCCAGGGACAGTATTGAGATAGGAATCCAAATAGCCTCCCTTTTCCCAGCAGTGACGGGACAAAGGAATTGACATCTTATCTAGGTATTGTCCTGGTGCAGTGGGACACCTGTCTACACTCTTGGGATTTGCGTAGTGTGGTTTTTTTTTTACTCTTTGGCACATCTCCATCCTTTATTTGAGATGGTATCCTTGTGAGGATGTGGCTCAGGTGGTGGTGAGTAGGCAGCAGAGAGGGGGAACAATGGAGAGGGTGTGGGGTAAGAGAAACTCAGTGTGAAGTGGCTTTGGAGAAAAAGGTGCCAAAACCAGGCAAGACTTGGAGGGAAGAAGAGAATGAGCAGAAGAACAGCACAGAAAGATATCAGAGGAACAGAGAGGGGAAAACAAAAGCAGCATCCACTTGTATTATAAGACCAAAAAAAATTTTCAAACAATTTTGGAATTTATGACAAAAGCTAGAAAGGTATACTGCAGTTAAAAAAAAAATACCAAGAGAGCCAGCTTGTTTGCATTGCACTTGTATGCTTACAACTTTCTGGGTACGTTACAGATTTTACTTCCGAGGCAGTGATTTGGAGGGAATATATGGTAGCTCAGCTTTACTCAACATGCTTAGTCTCCAACTCGTAAACCAGTGTCAAGTCCTTGATTTAATATTTTTTACAGGCAGTAGTTGTATCTGTTGGCATTTACTGCTGTACTTTCTTGTCCTGACATCCTGTTTCTTGTACACAGAACCAGTCATTCGGCTTTGCATTTCTTCGCATTCCCTGTTCCTTCATTACTGTTCAGATACTCCTGTCACGTCCTGTAGCCTTAAAGTGAACTCTGTGCCTGAAAGTAAATAAACTGAATATTGACAATCTCGGGAGATTTCCCAGAGACAATCCTGGAGGCATCTTCCTCCCTACAGAAGTGCTGTGTATGCTTTTACCTCTGTATGAAAACTGTTCCTTTTTAATTTTGTTTAGAAATTGATGCAGTCTACTGAAACTGCTTCACAGGTGGACAAGTTTAAACCAAGTCAGGAAAATATCTGTTTAACCACAAATTAAGCTTGAGCTTAATAGCAAGACACATGATCTATACAATGCCTCTAGATCTTCTTTCCTCTGGTATTCTGGCATTTCCGTTTGGTTCCGAAAGATTCTTATTTCACTTTCTCCAGTCCAGATTGCAGTCCAGGCTGTGTAGTTAATGGTCCGTACTGTTTAGTTCTTGGCTTAATCCTTTGTCTTAATTTTATTTGTTTCTTCATGACGTAGTAAAGTTTTGCTGTCATTCTAGTAGCCACATTTACATACTTCTCAAGGAAGTAGTTCTTGATTACTCTTCTAAGATGTGCCGTGGTTCTAGACCAAGTGCTTTAAGTTTTTCACACTAGTAATTTGTTCTTTTCATAAAAGA
This sequence comes from Chaetura pelagica, assembly GCF_000747805.2. Classification (NCBI taxonomy): domain Eukaryota; kingdom Metazoa; phylum Chordata; class Aves; order Apodiformes; family Apodidae; genus Chaetura; species Chaetura pelagica. The sequence goes on from NW_009952566.1 coordinate 717,934, forward strand.
TATCTGTTATCTCTTTGTCATGTTGTTCCTTTTATCATTTATAATTGCAAAATCTTGTTGTAACATGCTCCCTAAACACATTTTCCTTTTTAATACACTGGAAGAACATTGGACTGGGGAAAAAAAGCAAAAAAACTAGAGTACTTTAAAACAAGGAATCTGTAGATTTTGAAAGATATTTGAAAAATTCTGAAATCACTTCAAAGAAATACTTTTAATTTAACCTTTTTTTTTTTTTTTTTTTTTTTTTTTAAATTAAGTGTAAATGTCCTGATAATCATATTTAGTCAAAGCCTGCCAACTCTAAATGAAATATTAGGTCAGGACATTTTTTGACACTAGGAGCTGATGTCTGCGACATTCCCATCTCTTTTGTTACCTAAACTGATGGTGTCAAAGACAGTGCCTCTGATCTCATCTTGCTATATTAAATTAAAGAAAATCAAATAATCTAATATAAGCATTCCCTTAGTATGCAGCAGTCTTAAACCCTGTCATCTTGTTTAGATTGTTTTGACACTTCCAGCATCCTGCTGGATGACTGGTAGTTGTGAGCTGACCTTGCAAGCTGACTTCTTTGGATGCTTAGGAAAGTCATTGCCTGCCTCTAGGCTCGAGGTGGATTTGGTTCCTCTCTGCTGTGGAGGTGTCCCTCTTTCTTTCACTTCCACCTCTTCCAAATGTCCATGGCACTTTGTTGCTGTTAGCCCTGTCATGCTTTCAGTGTGCCACTGTGGCCTGAGTGCCACTGAATTTCTCTGACACCATTGTGAAGGATTTAAAATCATGTGAGAAATCTAGCCCTTCATTAGAGAAAGTGCACATGCTTTGAAGAAAATTCAAAACTTGAGACTTGTTGCTGTTTTACCATCCTGTTTGCAGTTTGCTTTTTACCCTGTCCCTTTTTCTGCTTAATGATGTCCTTCTACTTTGTTCACCTACTTTTGAAACAACTTGAGTCCAGACTACAGAACCATCTGTATGAATTCAAACAGGAGCAGAAAGGATGTTGCAGACAGTCCGGAGTGTTTCTGTCCACCCGGTTGTACACCTGAAGCACCATCTGTCAGGTCCCAGGTCTGGTTGCAGATCCTGGTTTGGCTGAGGAGAGATGGATGGCTTCTCCATCCATCTGGCTCAAGCTGGGGCAGTTTGGAAGAAAGCTGACTCTTCCAGGGACCATTGCCCAGGAAAGTCGTGGCGGTCAGCTAAAACGGAGGGTTCCTGCTTCACAGACTGTTGCTCCATCATGCATACAACAGATGTTGAATAAGACACTGAAATGGAAACTTCTTAGCTCCTGTCTGTCACAGCAAGAGCCTTATTCTGAACTGGCAGAGGTCTGTGAAAGACATTGATTAATTGAGGGAGCAGCTGGTTAGAAAAGAGTAGCAAGCATAAAACAGTCAACAGACTCATAAAATGGGAAATATAGGGACTGTTAAGATAGAGAGGTAAAGAAAAGAAACAACTTTAAGACCTTCATGCCAGCAGTGTGGGACTGATGTGCAAACTTCAGATTTGGGGATGAGGTTTAGTGTATTTCAAAGATAGATGATGAGTGATCAGCACCAATACTGGTCCAAGCTTCTGATATGCACGATTATGGCATCTTTGTACTGTGTTTAGGATCCTTTTTGTTTATATGGCATTTCAATGCACCAATGTAATTATAATTAGTACTTTTTCACGTCTTGAAGTGTTTTAAAGTTCCTTTAGTTGCTATATGTGTCTTCTTTCTCCAGACACACTCCAGGCTTCTCTTGTTTGTCATTTTTGCATGCATGCACACATACACAGCTAGGAAAAAATGTTAGTATAAGTCTGAACAAGTGTAGATAGCATTTGATATGTGACTTAAAAGTAAGTAAATACAATGCAACTACATGCTTTGAAGGTACTAATCTAGCTTTTATGGACTTTAATTTCATTATATATTTGTATTGAAAATGTGAGTCAGAATTTTTTCTGGAATCTGCTTCACAATTCAGCACTTGCTATTTGATCTTCCTTGGGTTACTTACTCTTTCTGTGCCATAAGTTACCTACATCATCATCGTAATTGTAATTATAATAATCACCTACTTCATAAAACATTGTGGGGCTCATTTACAAGTGATATTCATAAGCTGCTCTGAGAAACTCGGTAGAAAGATCCCATAAAAAATATAAAGTATAATTACAACTATTATTTTATTTAAAATGTGCATAGCTTGAAAACAATGCTGATTCGAAGTGGTGTAGTCAGAGAGCAATCTGTGAGTGTGCTCTTGCTACACCTGAGGTAAGTGCTTGCTAGGCATGATGTTCCAAATGATAGTTTTCCTCCTTGTATCAGAAGTGGTAGGAGACATTAGCACCTAAGCAAGGTACAGGGATCGCTGGTCTGTGATATTTTGTGCCAAGTAAAGAGTAGCAAATCCCACCAAGCTGGGAGCTCCTCCTGTATCTGGAGCTGCTGCCTTTCCCAAGGGACTGCAGCTCCCAACTTCTGCTGGACAGAGCCATCCAAACATGCTGTGTGCAGTCTTCTGCACACTGCATTACAGAGAAGTGGGAGCCTAGGGGAAATTATTTGGACTTGAGTTATAAGGAAAAACAAGCCAGAGATTCAGCACAGAGAACAGCCACTGTTGAGGCCAGGCTCTACCTTTATTGTAGCAGTAGTTTCCAGCAGAGCCCCCTGTGTTTATACTGAATTGCATCAGTTGAAAGATAAATCCATGAGTGGATAGAGTTAAATCACCTTCCAGACTTATTTAATGATTTGCATTTTTGTCATAACTCAGCTTGTTCTCTCAAGCATTCATTATGGTTTTTTTAGTGATATGGCGCATGTATGTAAGAAAATACTAACCTTAATGCTGTATGTTCCTACAGATGAGGATGAGGATGATGATAATATTGAGATAGATACTAACGAGGAGGTTCCTGAAAGCTCTTTTACTGGAGGTGGAGATGAGCTTACTAACCTAGAAAATGACCTTGATTCAACGGGTAATTTAAATAATGGCTATTTTGTGTATTTTGCATGACTAACACTCCATCATTGTATATGTACTGATGTGGTACTTCTCTCTGTCATAGCTTTATTCCTTTGTGCCTTTTCAGGTCTTCTAAACCCTAATGCTATTCTTCTTTAATATTCCGCATTCATGTTTAATTAAAATTTAAAACCAGCAACAAAATAACTATTTCCAACAATGGCAGATTTAAACATCTTTTGCTCTTTGATGGGGAAGGGGGTCCCATGCCAGATGTGTAAAACAGAGCTGCCCAAAAGCACCCTACCAGCAAAGCAAAGTAGGCAGGCCAGAGGAGTGAGCAGTCATGTCAGTGAGTACAACTGCTGCTCTCTTCACTGGCATCCTGGTCCATGTGCTCAGCAGAGAGGAGCAAACACTTTGTGTTTCCAAGTAGGTTTGGTATCCCTCCAGTTCCCCCCTGAGGACCAGTTCTTGTTACACCTTGTTTCTCCAAGGGGGGTGTGGAGATACAAATTTGAACAGAATTAGTCCTTTTTACTTTACAAAGTTTGAGTAATAGATTTTTATTAACACATTTTAAAGCATTTGTATTCTTTTACAAATGCTTGTATAATCTTAGCACACACAGTCAAGTAATAATCACAGTAGTGGCTTTTCCGCTTTCAAAAATTGTAATTGAGCCAAACTGGAGTTCAGGTTCCTCCATAGACAATAAATATGTCAGGATCCTACAAGGGAGACGCTTATTTAAAAAGGGGCTAGAGCTTCAAAGATGTGAAAGTGATTGCCCATCAGTAAGGGGCTCCCCAGCTCACAGAGAATTGCTGAAGAAGTCTGTTCTCTGTACAATTCTGCCTGTTACCAGCAGCCGTGGGGGTTGCTGAGAGCCTTTTTGTAGCATGGTGTGCTTCTCTGCCAGGGCGTTTCTGCTCCCTACAAGTCAGCTTGGGCCCAGAGAAGCCTGGCAAGCAGAGGGATAAAGACACTGCAACAGAAAACTTCTTACAGCATCCTTTAACTTGATTCTGCCCATGACCACTGGACCCAAGTTTGTAGCCCATAATATATTAAATCAGAAGACTTCATTTAGAGTTTGCTCTTTGTAAATTAAATTGACAATAATGTGTATATAGCTCTTTCTAGTCTTTTTTGAACGCAAGGGTTTGAGTCATGTCCTTTTTTATTGGAGGATTTCCAAACACATAAGAAAATATTTAGTGTTTCTGGCATTTGAATTAAACTAATTTACAGCAGAGTCCTGTCAAATAATTTCCCAATAAATATTGGTTCATTTTAGGTGATCCACAAAATCATTAAATGACTAATCCTGTCACACAGACCCAGTGAATTACCAACATTTATTTCTGTGGGCCTTTTTTTCTTGAGAGATACCTTTGCAGAAATGCAAACCCACTTCCCAGTGCTTCATCATTTTTTACTGCCAGTTGTTGGTTTTAGATATTGCATCTGTCTGTATTTGTCAGTACAGCTACCATATGCTGCTATGAATATCTGATAAAATGTGAACCTCTTATATCATAGTTATTACATGATGTTTATGTATAAACCCACAAGAATGAACATGTACTTACATGTGAGCCTCAATTAAGGGTACCTTGACTGGGTGTACCACAGGAAAGGGAAACTATCTTTTGTCATAGCCCAACCCAGACCATCGCTACTGGAGGCAGGCATTATTTGATTGCCAGCATGCCAAAAATATTTTGACTAACATGAATGGGAGCACTCCAAGCCTTGGAAGGAGCTGTGTGGCAAAACAGTCATGGCTGCACTTCCCACATGAGCAAGAAGCTATCAGCATGCAGCAAAAAACTCAGGCTGTGCCTACAGGAAAACATAGCAACTGCTGCTGTCTCTGTCTTTGACCCAAGGCCCAGATGTATGTGCATGATATATGCAGCTGATTCTGCATTCAATGCACTTCAGAGGCAATATCTCATGTGGTGCTGCATGTAGGGTATGTCTGGGGGCTTCTGTGCCAGTGTTATTTTGCATTCCTACCCAGGATTAGCTCCATAGATCTGCCCTGTGCTTTGTTATTAACACCTTTCTCCTTATTATGTGTGTATATGTAGGTAACTGTGTGTGTAGGTATGTTACAAATTCATATAGTCAGCGGTCACGTACAGAGTGAGCATTATTGGGAGGTAAAATTCTCAAATCTTATTTCTTGGGGCTCTTGTCCAAGCTGCTAAAACTGATGAAAAAAAATGTGGGGGTTTTGGCAGACTTTGAATCGGTCTTCTCGATGCAGTATGAAGTATTTTATGACTCTCACATCTTCAACATGTTCTATAAATCAGATGAAAACTTCAGTAGAAAGCTGTCTCTTGATACTGAAACTTTAACATTGAGAAACTGTGTCTTAGGATGAACTAGTAGTTAATAAACTTGAGGGGCAATCAGTACGTAGAATATATGATAAATTGTTACATGTCATCTTAAAATAAATTACTCTTTAAGTGTGGTTTTATACCAAAGTATAGGTATGTACAGGTTGGGTGTAACTTAAAGTAAACATTGTCTACTTTCTGTGTTTTTTCATCTACTGTCTTCAAGCACGTTTACTTGTTCAGCTGAGTACTACATACATTTATTTGAGAGAACTTAGGCATTATCTGTGTGCCTTACACAAATCTATGCCAATCCAAATCACACACACAAAAAAAAATCCTTTTAGTTTTTACTTTTTAAATTTGAAATTATAGCAAAGTGAATTAAATCTACCTTTTAAATTGCTAAAGCCATTTGTTGCTCCTCTGCATTTAAATGCGTCTCACCCTGTTGTGTGTGGTATTTGCATATTTAGCAGAACAAAACAGTAAGTTGGTGGATTTGAAGCTGAAGAAGCTCCTAGAAACTCAGCCACAGGTGGCAAATTCACTCTCCAGTGCTGCTCAGAAAGCTGTAACTGAAAGCTCAGAGCAAGACATTAAGGTAAGTTTTGATGAATGCTTTTGTTTCGGTACCTGTGTATTCTGACTTCGGGTTTGTACTTTGTGACGAGGAAATTATTTCTTATCGAGTCCTTCCCAGTAAGAAACGCAGAAAATCTTAATGGCAGTGCAGTTGCATAGTTTTCAATGCACGGAGTTGTTTTCCTGTTGATTAATCAACAAATTTTTAAATTATGATTATTTTATTTTTAATCTTGATCCTCGTCATTGGTGTAAGAGGTACAAGAAGTGTTTCTCAGTTCTTATTGCTCAGGTTATCTCTTAAATCAGAAATGCAGCAAGGGCTCCATCCTGCTGCTGGTGTAATCAGCAGCAAGACTCCATGACTTTAACAGGAGCAGGATTGGACTCGCAGTCATTTGCTTCCCACCCAAGCTGGACCCTCTGTTTTGTCTCCATTAAAATTAAGCCGTGGTACACTTTAATGGCATACATACTTGGGTGCTTGACTACGAGTGGTTCTGAGAAAAAAAAGACACGAGTATGCGGTGTCTGCAGTCATTTTGCCTATTCTTAATGTTCACCACTTCAGCATAAAGCACACACCAATCAATTTTCCATTTCGTTTTCTTAATTATACCCCTTGTGTTCTTTTTTTTTTTTTTTTAAATAGTCCCTGTATGTCATTAATATCCCTATGGCTCTGGGGCACTTCCAGTTGGGTATAACTTTTCACCCACCTGCAGTCTGGGGGGAAAGCACTGCTGACTGAAAGGATTTCCTTCCCCAGATACAGAGATGCTTTGAAGTCCCAAAACAATGACTTTCATTGCTTTTCCCTTACACTGTCGGTTCCTATAAATTGGTGATGAAAGTGTGTGGCAGCAGCAGAGGACTTTCGGTCTCTATCTTTGAACAAAAGGAAGCCTGGATCAAGTCTGATTTTTGCGTTCAATTTAGCTTTCTGCAGTGGATTTAATGCAAAATGAAGCTGGCCCAGGAATAATACAATGTATTGAAAAGGCTAACTGAATTAGTGGGCTTAGAGGAATACATTTGTAAAGTGGCAGAAGTCCCCAGTCATAAAAAGGTTTCTTAAAATGGGATTTACTGGCTAATCACACTGATATTTTAGCATGTTGCCAGGCCTAAAAAATTAGTCATGTTTGTTTATTTTGGTAAAGACTCTGGTGTAGGCTGTCAGATGGTTATTGTGCTAATAACAAGAACACCTTTTATTTAACCAGAATCATAACCACCTGATTAGTGCAGCTGAAAAGTCATCCAGAGCATATGACTGATACTTTTTTAAGCTTAATGCGACAAACGGCACACGGGCTGCTTCGTGAGGTGATTTGGTATCACCTAACCTGCCAAAAATGGTATTTCTCTTTATGAAAAGCTTCTGTGAAGGAGTTGCTTTTTTTTTGAGGTACTTGCACAAAACTACATCTCTTTGTACGTCTTTCTAAGGAGGAGTAGGAAAGCAGCATTATAAGGAATATATGGTGTCCATCTGTTCTCATGGAGCTCTCAGCATTGAGGTGGATTTGTTTTTTAATAAAATGCAGTTTACACGTTTCTAAATGAGGCATTCTGTGTTTGTGGAAAAGGATAAACTGTTACCTTCCCTTGGGGATTGTGTATCCCCGGCCTCCTTGAGGCTAGAGAATAGGCCATTGGAGAACTCCCTCATTACTGATTGTCTCAATGCAGAGGAAGGGCAAAGTCTTGGTAGCTTTTGATAACCAGTTTCAGCATTCAGCAGGCTTAGCTATTAGTCATGCATCTTAGCCTTTCCCTATTTACTTTCAAAACACTTAATAAAAATAATAAAAGATTAGGTATAAAATGAAATATTTGTTTGGTACACAGCACCTCGGTATCTGCAGTTTCCACACACTGTGGTGGTTCAGTCTTCTGGGATATTTTGTGTTGATAGAACCATTTGAATTTGTTACCAGTATTAACATAGGAAGCCCTGGAAAAGATAATTGTAGTTTCCTTAGCTGTAAAGGGCTTACTTACAAATCTGGCTTTGGAAAGTTATAGCTGATGAAATGCAGTTCAGTGGGGTAGTATTATAATCCTACCTTTTAGCCTTCATCCAGCATTAGTGGTTTATCTCAATGGGCATAAAATTAGAAACTAGTTCTTCTTGTCATACAAGTCTGTGGGACTACAGAAAACGACAGATTTCTTTACGGGGCAGGGAGACAGGCTAAAGGGAACATGCTTTTAAAACGGTACAGATCGTGTTCAGGGGTAGAGACGCCGCTACTTGGCAGCGGCAGGCGCAGCACTTGGCAAATCAAAGTTACAAAGGAGTGATTTTTCATTTAAAATCGGCATCACTGGCAAATGTCATTCACCATTAATAGGTCTGGCTGTTAAGTAAGGAGAGAGTCCTGCAGGAGGGTGCCCACATAGCAAAAAGCCAGTCGTTGCCACCACATATTAAACAAACAACAAAAAAAAGTTAATCACTCTCCTCCTTTTTTTTTTTTTTCTGCAGCTGATACTTTCAACCTATATAAACCCGCAGCCTGAGTTGTGAAATCCACTTTGCAAAAGCTGCGCCGTGTCCCCTCGCTGAAACGTACCTTTCGAATTTGTGCCTTCCCGTTTGTAAACAAAAGAAACTGTTGTGTGTCTGGTTTTCTCCCCTAGCAGAATGGAACAGAGGAACATCGTGCTGAGCGATTACAAAAAGCAGCAGAACGGTTTAGAAATCCCGTTGTGTTCAGCAAGGACTCTAGCGTCAGAAAAACTCAGCTCCAGTCTTTCAGTCAATACGTCGAGAGCAGACCAGGTAGGAGAAAATATAAAACCTGTTTTCCCATCTTACGATTTAATAGTGTTTAACAATAAATATATGAAAACCCGATAATGTAAGTCCACATTTCAATACGTAAATATCAAGCTTCATAATAATTTTACATGTCTTTCCCCTTTTTTTCAAGAGATGAAAAGGCAGAGATCAATACAGGAAGATACAAAGAGAGGAAATGAGGAGAAGGCTGCGATAACTGAGACTCAGAGGAAGCCATCAGAAGATGAAGTGCTTAATGTATATTAATTTTTTGTCTGGTTTCATGATTGCTGATAATTCCAAACTGTATGTGGAAATAGTGCCTTTATTTGTTAAAATGAGATGTTAGGTTTTTTTAGATGTCAATCTCCAGTGCATTCAAAGCAGAGTGAGAGGGGTGCACTGTTGAATTAGTCTGCAGTGTGGTGATAATTGTCAGATAAAAAAAATGAATTTTTCAGAGTTCCACAGCCCCAGCTTCCTTGAGACATTTCCATCAGGGCACTTCCCATAAAGAGATTCCAGTATTGATCTACCGGGAGGATTTTAATTATTACAATAGCAGATACCGCAGAGCTGCAGTTAGAGGGAAGAGTCACATGAGACCTGCTAGAATTTCTCAGCCAACCCATTTTGTTGGCTTGGGTTAATGGGTGTTCAACCTTTCCATTATCCAGATCAGCCGTGAATTACTAGCTGAATGATGTTTGCATTAATATAATATATATGGTAATTTCTTCACTTAATTAACGGGGAGGTTCAGCTCAGTAGGGGTATGGGCTGATCATGTGTAAAATTGATTTGTGAGGGAAATATTTGATAGACCGCAGGGAGAAAGCTGGTTTTGATGGACAGCTGCAGGACAGAAGCAGGAAGAACAAGTTTTAACCTGAATTTTTTTGTCTGGAAACACAACACAGCCTTTGATGGTGGTCGTTTGTTGCTCTCCACGATTTATCTAAACACATTTGTGGATTTTGCTGGAGCAATCTAGAACTGAGTAGTGATTTTGTACCACTGTTGTACCAACACCAAAACATCAAACTTTTTATGAGCCAGAGTTATTTTTAGCCCAGTTGTACTTTTGCAGAGCTGAAAAGGTCTGGCACAGTAAGCTCACATTATATATGCAGATGATACACATGAACTCTTGGGATATTTCAGCCTGACACAGCATTTCTTTTCATCTTCTAATAACAATTGTTAACAATTATGCATGCTGACATTAGGGAAGTTTTCATACAATTTTCAATTAATTATGACTGATGAAAGGCAATATATTGCACATCATCTCAGCTCCCCAGACTGACTTTTTTCTTCTTCAGGGACTGCTCTCAGGGAGTTTTTTTGTTGTTGTTTTTCTGGCTATACAACAGGTAGAAAAGGGGTGTCCGTTAGAGCTGATACTGCTGGATGTTGTAGGAAGAGAAAGACCAAATTAATGGGGACATAATAATGCTTAAATTCAGATACCCCAGATTTCGAAGTTCTGGACCTAGGAGCTCAACCATGTCATTAGCCTTCACTTTGAATATGTCTTTAT
>NW_009952566.1:733193-735693 GCF_000747805.2 Chaetura pelagica
TTTGGAGCTGGCTGAAGCTTTGCATTTCCAGTGCCAGCTGCTCATGATTTGACTAGAAACACTTTCCTGAGATGTGTGAAAAAATACAAGTTATTAAAATTCCTGTGTTGCTGATTTCCATTTGAATCCGAATAGTCACACTTTTATTAATATCCAGTAATTTATGTCACTTGTGTCATAACCTCTGTCTTTGGTCTTTGCACTTAAAATGAAAATATAATCTCGCCTTGTTCCAGTGAAATGTAGTTTACTGGTACACTGCAAAGCTGTGAGGGGAATCAGTGCTTCATTGCCTTGAAGTAAGAGTAACCTACACAGAAGGGATTTTGCAACATACACCATATGAAATATCCTGTCACAAAAAATGTGGTGGATGCAAGTGTTTAAAGAAAACATAGCACAGAGGTTCAAGTAAGAGGAGTGAGTTGTATGATTGAGTGTAAAATCTAATATAATTTATTTCCTTTTTTCATCTATTAGAATGACAATTCATCTATTGACATTTAGTGATGAGTAGGATAGGATTATCTTGCTTTCTTCAGGATTGTACTTACTCATGTTGGGTCTGACCTGTTATGGCTAAAATAGTTTTGTCTCTACTTCTGACAGTGTCTTTCTCCACTGCAGATTCTTCTGTCATTGTATTTTAAGGTGTCTATCATGTTGATATTCCAAGTGCCAATTAAAATGCAGAATTATCACATCATAAAATTAAAATAAAAAACAAAGCAGCCTAGTTTCGAATCTCTAATCTAAATTTAGCTCTTTTTCAGTCAGTATTTCTTCAGTAATTGCAAAAACAAGTGTTTGAAAAAAAAATTACAGCTATCAGATATTTTGTTATCTGACCACAGGGTATGAAGTGTTTTTAATTGTTTTTCTGATTGACTGCAAGCTCCCAAATTCAAGTAAAAGCATATTTGTGTTTTCCATATGAGATCCTGTACCTTCCAATGGATGAGCATATTTGTGGTACTGTATAGGATTAATGAAATAATAAAAAAACCCTCTGCTGCTGCTGATTGACCGCTGATGGTAAATGTAATTGAATTAGCAGTGTACTAAAATAAATGTAGACAAAATAAATATAGACAAGAAAATCTGGGGAAAGCTTCTGTAATGTTTTAGATTAATAGGCATACAGAATTCTTCACATTTTTTATTACGTTGTCCCTAGATGAATTCAAAGTAATTGGGGTGGTTAATTTTATTTACACAGAGCCGTTCACAGCGCATTAAATAATAGAGATAATTGAACAAGAATTGTCAAGTGTGTACTGATATCAGACATATTACAGAAGGGAATGTGCATAAAACTTCATTTCTATGCAGCCATTGTTTATGGTAATTAAGTACACAGATTTATCCCTTGGTTGCCTTCCAAGCTTATGGCAACTGCTATTGTTGTGCTCCATTAATATGTAATCAGGAAATAGTTTAATTTTCTAATCTGCAGTTTGAGAATTCACTTTCTAACAACTCTTAATTACTGCATTGCCCTAATGATGCTCATGGTTAGGAAAACTGAACCAATAAACTCCGTGGAAGAAGCCAGGGGGGATTATACTTCCAGAGGTGGTGCTTACTTAATAAACTTGTTATGCCTTCACCAGAGGGAGCTCAGTGTCCTTCAAAAGCAACTAATTTTATATTTCATAGTTGTACATTCCCGCGGCGTGAAGAGTTAACAGACAGCAGGGGTGGCTGTAAATTTGATTCAGTAGAGAAGCAGATAAGCGATGCTATCACAATTTTGGTATTTTTCCTACTGTATACTAATTGTAGAGTTTAATTGCACAGGAAATAATGCAGGTGGTTGAATCTATTGTTTTAAACTTTCCTCATGGGTTTATCTTTGTCAAGTTTGTTTTCCTTCATTAGCTAAAAACTGTATCGTAAAATCTTGCATGCACAGATAAGCTCTGTATATTGACAGTTATATTTGCTGTTTTCAGGGTGAATCTTAGAACAGTAAAGGGTTTTTTTAGTCATTTCCATTCTCCGCTGGCTCATCGTTCACCTTGATTGTTATTTCCATGCAGCTGCTTTACCTAATGCAACTCTTATGGCAACACTGAGGTGATTTTGGGTTAGTGGTGCTGCTCTGAGAATCAAGCTGCTGAGATCTTGCAGTCTGTCTGTGCTGACTCTGCTGAGAAGCATATGGTCCTCTAAATGCAAAGATCCAAAAAATGAGAGTTGAAGTCTGCTGAGATTTACCATCACTGTAGTATCTGTTACACCTTGGTGGTTTCTCTTAGGGCAGGCTGGATCTTGACAAGCTCTGCCTTTTTAATGGCAATTACTGTGACCTGAGGATCTTTTACATGTATTTCTTCTGGGTTTGAGGTGTTGAGGTGTTTTTTTTTTCCCCTACTCAAACCCAATTTCAATACCCCAGGTGCTCAAAACCAGGCAGAATTGCCATCTCCCAGCCACTATTTCACCTCCTCTTTTTCAGTGCATAAGCTTCCTTGTCAATAGGACTAATTACACAGTG
>NW_009952566.1:740693-758417 GCF_000747805.2 Chaetura pelagica
CAAATAGCTTAATTGAGTTTGAGGGGGGAAAAGGTCATTTAATTGGTCTATTGAAATGTTAACAGAAACAGATATGGCAAGGAATAGACTTTAATGGCTGCAGTGTGGCACTGATGTCTGCATTCACTTGCAAAATTGTTAATTAGGGCACTTTGGTAGTTCATTTGCTTTTGTATTGATGTGCTTAGTCCAACGAGAGAAATTGGGTTTGTATATGGTATTTACACGAGGCAGCAGAAGCTTACCATATAGTCAGAAATATGGAAAATGAAGTGTAAATCAGAATTGGTTTATGATTTGTGCCAGTGCCATTAGCATGCTCCCAGTTATGCAAGTAATTTTCTAGTGGCTAGTGTCTTTTTAGATGTGATTAAGTTGGATATATTAGGGTTGATTTTTTTAATCATTGTTGTAGTAGACTTGAATAATCCTATAATATGATTTTTTTAAAAATATGTTAGTGTACAAAGCTTTTTAAACTACTTTAAAACATGCTGTACTACGAAACAAGGAATTAGATATCTATGTTCCTTGAGCCCCTGGAAGAAGGTGTTATCTTTTTAAATGCATACCAAAAGAATATATTCAGTTGTAATTCCTGGCCCACAGTCATCAGTGCTAGTGAAATTACAAAACCAGTCCTTAGTATGTAGTTTAAGTCCATCTTACAAAACATAAACCTTTAAGGTACTGGCGTTCTGTCTGTGGGAATGGTGAAATTGCGCTGAGTGTCCACCAGCATTTTTTGAGGGTGGTAATTGCAGGGATTAATCTTGGTGCTGTTTCCTAATAGACTTGCTGGATGCAAAGCTTTATATTTGAATTGGCTGCGAGAAGGCTGCATTGTGTGCAGTTTATAATAATACATTATACCCTAGGTATTCCTTAGAAACAGAGGCAACAAGGAAAAAAAAAAAGTGAAAAACCAAGTAGCTACGAATCATAACTTTTACAACAAGGATCCTGTTGTCCTATAGCAACAGGAACAGATTAGGAGAGAAGATGACATTTTGCAGCAAATGAAGTCCTGCTCTCAACAGCTTCTAAATGAAAAGTGCTTTTTGTTCATTATAAATGTTGTTATTTCACGTCTGGGTGCTGTGTCTGCTTGTTGTTTCAGAGTTCAGGGCTTTGGTACACAGTTTTACTCATACGTGTTTGTGAAAGTGCTTAGGTGAAGATCACAAATATGTGCAGCAGAGCTATCTAGTTCTGCAAGTTTAATCCAAGTCCCAGAAAGTTTCATTGTGGCCCTATGCAAATGTATTTACATAGGAATGGGTCTAGGGTCCTTTAAAGAAGGCAACAAAGTTGGAAGACTGAGGCCAACAAATAAATGAAAGTTTCTCTAAATCCATTGGATAATAGAGGCAGTGTTAAGGCTAACCGCAGTGTTGAACTAAACAGAGGGATTACTCCTGGGTTTTGCATCAGTTGTTTTCTGCCGGGTGGCCTCACTTGTCAAAAAAAAAAAAAAAAGAAGAAGAAAAAAAAAAGTGTAACGGGTGAACATTCACATGGCACATTGAGAAAAGAAGTATGCTTAATTCCATCAAAGCTCAGAAATCAGTCATTAATTTATTCTAACCTCCAATTGTTGGTCATTTGTGAAACATCTGGCCTTTAAGTCATAGGAACCTAAACATAAGTACAATGTGAGTTCCTCTGAAGATGGGAGTGGGGTGTGGTGGGGGTGCTGTGTTTGCCTGTGTACGTGGGTGCACGTAGGTGTGGGTATTGCATAGGTTGCAAGTGCCACTTAATTTTGAAGACTTTGAAACATCAGAATGAATCCTTCAGTTAATTTTCTCTTGAAATTAAATTATTGTTTCATTTGCATCTTGGAAAAGTTCTGCCATTCAAAAGAGTCTCTTTCTTCATGGTGAGTTAACAGTTAGATATTTAGCAATCTTGCAGCTTGCTAGTCAGAAATAGTTTCTAATGAAGTTGAAATTTGAGATAGAAAATGTATAAAAGCTTTCAGGAAAGACATACCCTATTTTCCATATGGCTAAGTAATTGTTATGATATTTGTTTTAAAGCTGGACTTAGACACTCCTGACTGCCCTCTAATTTGATATGGCTGGTCCCGGCGATTCTTCTGGAGGAAACTTTCATAGTAGAACGCAGTGAAGGAGATAAATAATTTTGCAGCTATAAGCACATTGCAAAGTATAGAAAATAATTTGGTTGCCCTTACTGTTGGGTGGATAAGAGTCTTCAGATTATTTGCCTCTGCTAGGAGTTGGAACCTGAGTGAAAAGGAGCTGAGTGATGAAAAGCAGATTTGAAATAAAGGTGCCACCTCAGAGCTGGCAAAAATCTGCCTTTTGTTAAGCTTAAAATAACGCCTCTTATTTCATACTGCAGGCTGGGAGACTGGTTTTAGCTGGGGAGGGGAACATCTCCTGTGATTAAATTTAATGTGTTTCACATGGGCATAGAATGAAATTAGATTTTAAATTTGACCAAAAAAATGGAGATCAGTTAATTCACATGGCTTTGGGAGTATCTCGGAGATTTCAGTCTTCAGGCATTTTCCTGCTTGTACCTTTTTTCGTTTTAAAGACCAGGGGTCTCTCTTTGGCCTGACCATTTGCTTTTCTTCATCAAAATAGGCTGGCTGCTGCTCTAAGGCTGTTTTGACAAACATAATGATGCTATCCAAGGGCATGACAAAAAGACAGAATTTTGAAGGTTTTGTATAAGGCAGCTCTTTCTCTTAATATTTGTTTATCCTTTCCCCCTTGCTAAGTAAATAAATCTTTAATCCCCACTCCATTGTAAAATGTACTGTATCTGAATTTAGACCATTGTAACTCCTTTCAAGTCAGGTTTTATCCTTTCCTGCTAAAGGGATATCTGCGATTTTGGCAGCCTGACACACCTTATATGAAAAAATCCATTGAGTAAATTAGGGGTGACTTAACGTATTTGGATTTTTCCATTTGCTTCTACCTGCCATAGTGTGACTGGAGTTTAGCGACGTGAATTTGAAGCGCGTGGGAATCCGTGGGCACTCACGTGTTGCACGGTGCGTCTGTGCGTGTGCACGTCTGCATGACCCACCAACACAATATGTAAAAAGTCACGTTTCAACTTTGTTAAAGCCCTCGTTTCCAAAGCACTGATGTCCAAAGTACTGGTAGGATAGTGGAGATGGAGGGGGGGTGGGGGAAGGGAAGGAAATCTCTTTAAACAGCTTGTGAAATGTAATGTTTGAAACGGTTCTTTGAGAACGTGCAGATTATGGCATGTGTAGTGACTCTTTCCAGCTCTCTGGGAAATGAGCTGTTGACATTCTTTTGGGTCATCATCCAAGATAGGAGGGCAACCACAAGGATTTAGCAGATAAATTCATCCAAAAAGACCTTTATCCATTTCATTGCAACTTGGAAACGTTCATGTCGAATAGCAGCATTAATGTAGTCCTTTTAGCCCTTCAAAGTGAGCCTTATGCTTAAAAAAAAATACAATAAAATAAGAAAAATCAAATGAGCAGGGTAATAACTCCTCTAGGTTTTCTAAGAGGTAATTCATTATTTACATAATTCTGGAGCATAAACCCATCCTTCCTTCAAGAGCCTCTGAAGTAGAAGTGGGGATCTTATATGGTGAAAGAGTCTCTTTTGAATTCTAATCAACTGGATCTGTCTTAAATTCATTTACAGTTTATTGTAAACAGTGGATTTTTAATTTATTCTTATCTTGTGTTTTGAAGTAAACTAGCAACCTGTTCAAAAGGTTTTAATTTTAAAGAAGACTCAGTGTGTATTTTATTTAGGGGGTTTTGGTTTTGTTTTTTTTTTAACTTCATGAACCAGGTGTTGGGCAGGATGCTTTTTGACAGCCAGACGACGGTTACGCCTTAGCGTAGGTGATTATGAAATTAATAGGAAAAAACAAAAATTTTTTGACTTGAACTCAAATGATACTATATAGGCTGAATACGCAGGCAAGGTTCCCACAATGCACTGTGAAAACCTAGGCTAACAACCACCCCGCTGCGTTGAAAACCCCCAAAAAAGACAAAAGCACAATGAAGTAGAAAGCTTACCACCGGTAGCTTTCAAAACGACAAACTAGGCAAACTATACATCTCCACCACTCCAATTTTGTCAGAATGCTAATGAGCTTGCTCTGATCTTTACTCGGCTTCCCGTGTTTTCTACATCTTCAAGGACCACATGGCGCTAGCAAAATAAAGACAACTAAATGAGAATTTCGAATGCTTTTTGTGTTAGGACCTGGTGCCTTTCAGTTGACGCACTCGTTGAATATTCTCAACTTAAAAGCGTACAACAGGGGGCTGGGTATGAACTTTTTAGCAGGGGGAAATTTGTACAAAAGTAAATGAGTGTGATGAGGAAAATATGAGAAAAATTTCTGATTAATTTCCACTCTATAATATCAATGACACCTTCAGCCCCTCTCATACTCCTCTAACAAGAGATGCTGATAAAAGATGAATGATTCTGTGTTGTTCACAGTGAATGTTTAGTGGTTTTTTAATAGCGGCATTCTACATAAAAGGCACCAGGAAGTACTCTGCATTAGCAGTTGAGATCACTAGTTAATAGGATGATGTCTTTTAGCTTTTGTCACAAGATTATTAGAAAGGATGGGTTTCTGTTCTCATCCCAGCATACTTTGGAGTGCTTGTCGAGTACAAGTGCTAAAATACAGGTTTCTCGGTATTGTTTCGCATGCAAAGTAAAAGCCCTTTTAATGCAACACCTTTTACTTTTTTCTTTTCTTTTTTACCAGGTGATTTCTGTCATTGATCTCTTATCTGCCCCCTTTAGCTGTATTAATCACTTGGAGTGGTCTCCTTCTCAATGGGGGCTTGATGATGTATATGCATATAGATTCACTATAAAAAATAAATCCCTTATATGCTCTGGACCTTCACAAACCTGATTATCAAGCTGTATTTACCAGTCTGTATTATATCATCTTGAATGCTTCTTGCTGGAGCCATCCAGTCTGTAACACAAATTTGCACTGGGGAAAGGAAGGATAAGCTAGGAGGAGGCATTCTACTCCCTAAGCCAAGTTTTGGCTTTTAAAAATAATGGAATTCGCAATTCTCTTTGGAATTCTCAAAAGTAAATGCAGATTTGTATTCACCAGTATCAGGGCTTGGGGAGCAAAAATGATGACCGTTCAGTTTTGCCTGAGAGATTAACTACATTTAAAATTTTTTGTTGTCATCAGGCTTGCAAGCAGCCAGTGTAAAAATATTGGTGCATATACATAAGGAGAAAATCGTAGGGAAATCATTGTAGTCTCTTCGTATTTTCATGTCTTTCATATCTTATGTAAATAAGAAATAATTAATTAATAACACTGTCATTTTAATAGCAGTTTGCCAGCCTTGCTTTCCATATACACCGTTGTTTTGCTTAGCTCAGGATGATTAATCTCAGATGAACTGAACACTTGCCAGACCACGAGGTGGTAGAGAGTTGTCCAACCATATTGTGAAAGACAAAGATGCACATGCCGAAGCACAGCAAGAGAAGGGATGGTATAACAACAGCAGTTCTGGCAAGACAGAAAATTTAAAAGTATCCCTGAAAACAACATCTTTGTTACCTGTTTGCATGTAGCATAAAAAGCAAGGCAAAGTTTAAAAAAAAAATCTAGATAAGTGGGTGCTCCGTATGTGACACAGGTTTGTTTTTTTGCTGGGACCAGTGTGTGATCATTTCCCATTGGAAATACCAATCTATGTTGAACAGACGAAAAGTTCGGGTTTTTTACACAAGCATCAGTGATTTTTATTGTAACATGATAACAGTTCACAAAACTATGCATTGTTGCTATGCATATAGTTAGTGCTTTTTTTTGAAGCAAAGCAATATTATAAAGCACTTGATGAGGTGCTTCTCCCTCCAGTGTTCAGGAACGTTAACTTGCTGCCAGGGTTATGATAATGGCAGTTTTAACAACTACCAAAGCCCTGGGTGAAAGAAGTGCAATGATGTTATGATCAAGGTCTCATTTACAATATGGTGACTGTGCTTCTGTGTTGCATCCACAAGTAACTTGGCTGACCTGAAGCCTGCAGAGCTCTGTAGAAACGCCTGCTAGTGATGAATCCGTGCAGTGCAAAGCCATGCATTAAAACTGGTTAATGCAGATAAACTGTCACAACAGTAACCTGTTTTTCTGACATCAGTCTTCAGAGTCCAGATCTTTCATACACAAATTTCTGCACAAGTGTTGGTTTTGTCATTGCCAGAATCAGGTATTTTATGAGTGACTGAGAATTTATTGAGGCTTCTCAACCTTCTTCTGGTTTCCTTTGTGTCATGTGGCCTCCACAGTCTCTTACAGGCAAGCTCTTTCCTCTTCAATCTCCATCTCTTCCCATTAGCAGTTCCTGTGAAGAAATCTTGAATTGGTTTTGGTAAAGGAAGACCATCTGACCATACTTTTCCACATACCCAGCATTTCTACAGCTGGGCTCCCACCGAACAAACACAACATGCCAACAATGGAGTTCACAGTTCTGCCTCTAATTCACCACATCTCTTCAGTTTTAAATCTGTGCATTAGTAGGCAGAAGTTCCCAGGAGGAGACTTTTCCAAGACCAGACATGGGCAGCATGCGTGTTCAGCCTTCCCAAGCCAAATTCATTAAATCATTAAAGCAGCTCAGCAGCAATAATGACCACAGTATTTTTCCCTCATAGTAACACGGAATTGCCATTGTTTGGAAGGACTGAACAATAAGTCGGCCTCCTCTCCGTGCTTCCCTGGCTTGTAGCCTCATCTTTGCCTTAAAAGAACCTGTCAACAAAATGCTTGAAGCTAGCTTGAAGAAGAGAGCCTGAGCATAGGAGGCTACTCTGGGAGAGCTCTGGGCACTATGAATAGACTTGTGAGCCTTCCAAAAGTCTTGCAAGACCAAACAGACACTTGCTTCTTTTAACTGATTTCCATCTTTCTTTGTGGTATGGCAGTATAAATGCTCTTTCATGTGGTAGGCATAGTCTTTGGCTTTATGCCTGGAAGTTAGCTTTCACTACCATCAGTGCCTGCCTGTAAAGGAGTAGGCAAGGAGAAAGGCACTTCAGTCACCCCGGGGCTCCCGGCCCGCAATGCCACTGCAATCTGCAGAAAGCCCTGTTATTTTTTCTTGGTTTTCTCCTGTTTGCCACCAAAAACACCTTTTCTGTCAAAACTGGAAATTGTGGGGCCCCAGGATACCTCAACCTAGCTGAACTTGCCCAGTTAGCCCTGGGAAGCTTTGAAACCCAGAAGTACTAACTTGCCAACTCCCAGTAAGAGTAGGCGTCTTCATTAACACCAGTACAAGGTCACATTCAATGTCAGCCATCATCTCACTTTAGGCAGTTGCTTGGGTTAAATTCAGCCCTGTCCATTTAAAAAGTGATTTTATACTGTCCACCACCCCTTCCCAGCCTCAGTTCTGAGGGAAGTAAGGCAACATTGGCTAAAAATGTGATAATATGCTGCCTAGTAGAGCACAATTCCACTACTTTAATGTTAAGTGGCCTCTCACTTCAGGATCTTACCCAGCCATCACTTGCCAGGTAAACAGACAACTGGTCTATGGAGATGTTGTGAGCTATGTCTTTCATAACAAAGCATCCAACTCTACTTGTCAACCTGCAAGCATAATAGCTCATCTGCCAGAACATCATCCCCTTCTTGGTGAACTGCCAAGCGTGAACTACCGTTTCTCCCGTAGCTTCAAAGATCTGAGTGTATCAGCTAATGGTCCATGTTTCCTGTGCTGCAAGCAAAGGTCTGGTGTATACTTTTCCCAAGCCCGTACTTCTTCTTCTTTCTACATGAAAGAATTTAGGTACAAAAAGTAGCAGAGGGTGATAAAAGACTAACGCTGGTTCTTCTCAGTGCTAGGATCCCTGCAGGCACTGTCCTCAGGCAGAAAGCATCACTTTCTTTCAGGCTTCTCTCCTGATGTTTCAGCTGAATCTCATCTCTTGTTCTCTGAATTTTGGGCCACAAACTATGTGTTTTCTTGGTCTGGATTGATGGTCCCACATTTAAATTCTATTTGAAATCTTTGTCAAGGCCAGGAATTCTGTATCTGTTGATTTTCTGTTATTTTGCAGTAGCTGCTGTCTTGCCTCATCATGTAGGGATCTGAATTTTGGGCCACAAACTATGTGTTTTCTTGGTCTGGATTGATGGTCCCACATTTAAATTCTATTTGAAATCTTTGTCAAGGCCAGGAATTCTGTATCTGTTGATTTTCTGTTATTTTGCAGTAGCTGCTGTGTTGACTTATCATGTTGGGAAAATCAGCAAGGCTTCAGGCAGTTCGCCTTTGTGGAAGTTTCAGTTCTGGATAATTTTAGGTTGCCAAGACTGCAGGCCACAAATGTTTGCCTTCCTGTGAGTCAGTCCCACTCCAGGTAGAATAAATCCTTGCACGTGCTGAGATGTGGTCAGAACCCTGACCTTCTGTTTACACAGCTCTCAAAATTTTAAATAGCCTCTCTGATTTATTATGTTTCAGAAACTGAAGAAATTGAAAGTTTCCTGCTTGATATTAAGCTGATTTTGATGTGTGCTTGTGATAAAGGCATTCCCTTGGCAGGAGCTCCATTTTGTTAGGGTTACAGTACTTTTAGGAGCTGAAATACAGTCAGACAATGCACCGCAATGTAACTCTGCCTGGCAGATTCTTGGCAGTCGTTACCTACCTTTATGAGACTCCATTGTGTGGACATCAATGTCTCCTTCTCAACTGCAGTCAGACAGCAAGCTAGTGGCCATGAATTTGCCTTTCTAATGTACTGTAGGCATTTTCCCATCCAGTTCAGACTCTGGAAGCTGTGCTAGGGCTTCATCTGCTAGCTAATTTTTTTGCAGTGTCATCTAAATGATGGTGCTATCCTCTTTGTCTCTTGCTGGCTATTCTCATTCATCTTCAGTGATGTTTAATAACCAAGGAGAGGTCCTAGTTCAGTGAATGGGAGAAGTATTCTGGAAGAAAGCTGAGCATGGTAATCTGAAATGGAAGACATGAAGCTCAAGGTGGAACAGCTCATCTATTCATGCTGTGGGATGCCAACTGCAGGGTCTACATTGCATGTAGAGCAATGAAGAATTATTTTAACCAAATTTCTGTGCTTTTCCACCAAAGGGGGTCGCTGAGAGCAGAGGAGGGTGATTTTTCAAAAAATAGGTCACTTTTGGGGTGCCTCAGTTTTACTTAGTTAAAAACTGTGGATCACTGGTTATTTAAAAATCTTCACCGTAGCTTTCATTTGTGGTGGACACATTTTGTGGCGCGTCTCATGTTTTTTGAGAATATAGTCTCCTCTGCTTAAGGGTTTGTTAAATTCAGTAACTCACATTAAAAACAAGAGCTCACCTGTGCATAAGCTGTTCACAGTGAGTGAGATGAGAAGACTATTAAAATCAGTGGGAAGTCCACCGTTGACTTCAAAGGGTTCAAGACGTTCCATCAACCTTTGTTAGTGATGTGAAGTTGGTCAGCTGAAACACTTGGCAATGTTTCTCATCCCTTTGCATATTTCCTTTCTGTAAAGCTGTGATTGCCACAGTGGATCAGACCCATGGTGTGGTCCAGAACATTGTCCTGTAGAGGGACAGGTATGAGTTGAACCCAGGCAGGGACCAGAAACTCCACAGGGGCCAGTTGCAGGGTAACTTGGCCCCAAGGAACATTTATTTTAACCTCTAAAAATTAAAGGTTAGCTCATGTCCTAAAGCAGGAGGATCAAATTCCTACCTCCCATGTTTTTTTGTTTGTTTGTTTGAATATTTATTGCTACAGCTTTGCCTTTCCATATTCAACATTCAACCTGGTTTTAATTCTTGCTCGGCTCTTAGTTTCAACATTGCCTCGTGGCAACGAGTTCTACTGGTAAATGATGAGCCTTTGAGGAAAAATCATTCTTTTTTATCGGTTTTAAACACACCGCCTTCAATTTCAGTGAATTTCCCCAGGTTCTTATGAGACAAGATGAGACACATCCTAGAACAATTCTGTATTTGCTATTCATGTACTCCTTCAGGTAAACAAGCCAATCTGTCCGCTCGCTCCTAATAGAGAAACTCGTGAAAACTCGTCCCCACGATTGGGTGAATGTAACTTTTTTATGCAGCAGGCAAATAAATGAAGGCGGCGGGGTATGTTTTCAAAAGACCTTCCCATTGAATTTGTGGAATTTGTTGGCATTGGGATGGCTCTCGGTGGTCATCTAGCTTCTGTCAACTAACAAATAGCCCAGAAAGAGGAGCAGGGAGAAGTTGGCCCATTTTTGTCATTATTCGCCCCGCTCTAGTTCACATGCACTGGCATTCTCCTGCTGGCCTCTTCACCCAAGTGTGTTGAGTGAAAAAAGCTTCTTCTATTCTATTTTAAAACTGTGTGTAAACATCAGCAAATGGCTGAAGAATGGGCTCTGCCTTAAGTAGGTTGTTTTTCATGTAGTTCTGTTGAGGTAAATGGGGAGACATGGGGAGTTTTCTGTGTTTAACCATGACACCATGGCACACACACTATACGCAGTGCAAATAAAATTTAAAAACAATTACTGCTTAAGACAGCACACAAAGTCATTTCTGTAAACCTGTTATTTCTTGCCAGATTGAATGGACTGGTTTGGGATGCTGATAGAAACCCTTTATTATTAATCTTCCGCGGGTTGTAATTCATTTTTGCACAACAGCTAAATACATTCACTTTTAAGGATTTTAAAAAAAAATACTAATCTATTGGCTTATCTTGACAGTTTTACAACGGCATAAAGTGTAGAGGAGTTACTGTGTTCATCCATTTACTCTGTAAACTGATCTTGTCCCTGCACGTTGCTGCTTTTTCTTCCTTTTAAGTGGTATTCACAGTGTTTTGTAGCACTTTCTTCTGTTTCCTTAACAAGGTACAATTTTACTATGTTAATCCATATTGAGTTTATCTGATGACGAGCTGCCCAAACGGCTTAAAAATAATGGGTCTAATGGCACATACACATATTGATAACTGGACATAAGGGGAGGGTTTGGAAGTATTTTTTAGCAGGAAAGGAAAAAGAATAATTTTTTATTTTTTTTTTTTCAAATTGATTCAGAAGAGATTTGTCAAGATGCTTCTTATTTAAATATTTAACAAAAAATCATCTTACAGTGTAAACAAAAATCCATTTGTAAATCCTGAAGAATGTGAAGGGAGGGGTATTTTTCGAAGACTGCCTGGAAGCTGCGCAATGTTAAAATAAGCTAGTCTCTTTTATTGTTCTTAAAAATGGTACCATAAACATTCTTGCAATTCTTGAGCATTGTATATTAAATTTGGCTCAAGTTGGTTTTGAATAACAGTCAGGAAAATTATATTTGAATACGTTTGATGAACCACAGGAGAAATTAGGAAGGTCTGGGATTGGGTTTTTTTTACTGTACTTAAAATTCTGGCTGTCATTATTTTGCTTGTCATCAAAATTTGCCCCAAGACGAAATCACCAAACTTTATGCTACAGCCTTTTTTGAGTCCTGTGCAGGAGCTGTTCCAGCGCAGAATCACAACTCAGAAGTCAGTAGGAGTTTCTCGTATCTGAGGGTAGAATTCAGTGTCTTGTGCTATTCCAGGCTTGGTGTTGGGCTCGTTCCTAATCACTGAGGAGGGTTCTAGTAGATGTCAAGTGAAGAGAAGAATAGAGCACGCATCCTTCACCACTCAAGCCAGACAATGAAATTAGAAAATGGCACTGAGAGTTGCTGTGAGAGAATTCCCCTGGATTCCTAGCAGAAGAATAAAACAAGAATGGATTGATTAAACAACAACAGCAACAAAAAGCAGAAAGGAAGAGGGGAAAAAGAAAATAAATTTGAGAAACCTTGCCAGAATCCTCCTCAGAACCTATCTAATAATACAGTCAGACATTAAAAGCTGTATTGTCTTTTCACATCAAGGCGCGTGTACTTACTGTTTCCTCCTAGTTTCTGGTTCTGCATTTTTCAAATCTCTTCCCGAGCGTTTTGCATGTGTATGATGTTTGCAGCACTACGTGCTCTTATTTGAAGACTGTTTTCAGAAGTCATTATTGAACTATAGGATAAAAAGGTATAAGCATAATTACGTGTTAAAGAGAATAAATATGTTCTGCTAGATAGTTAACCAGGTGAGGTTAAACAAGATAAGATGAATTCTGGTCTTTTGAGAAAACTGACAGTCTTCATTTTAAGCTACAATGTAAAGTGCTTTATCCTGAGATTAGGTATTGTGGCAGAAGCTAAAACTGCCTTTTTCCCCTAACCGTGCCAGAATACAACCTCCTTTTCTTTTTGCACTAACAAGACTGCTTTACCACCACAGCCCACTCTAAGTAATTAAATCAATCCTTTGTACTTACCGTATTCTCCTCTAGTGACGGTACTAGATCTGATTATATGCTTCATGCATATTCAAAGTACGGCACTGACAGCTCTTTAATGAGCTCTTACTTAATCAGTACGAACAATGTTCATCTTGTTCTTTTTTTCCTCATACATTAGAGCTAGGAACAGTTGGGGAAAAAATGAAACATCCAGCATTCATTTGAAAAATATATTGTACTTTGAAAAGTGTCTAAGCTGGGGAAGTTGCATTCTGCCCTTTAAAAGTCTGATGGACAAATTGGATTACTAGTATTGGATTAAATAACAAATGGTTAGAGGAGAAATGAGAAAAGCTCGCTGTGATCACAGGCTTTAATATTTTTTGTTACTTATAAAGCTGAAGGGGTCTTTAACCAGTTATTAAAGTCAGGATTAATTTGTAATGGTCCAACTTACTAGCTTTAAAAGGGTTTTGTTGTTGTTGTTGTTGTTTTTTATCGAAAACAATAGTGTAATGCAAGTATTATGGAAAACAAATTTTAGTTTAAGATCTGTGAGCTATTTATAGATTTTCATCATCTTGTAGTGGCTCAGATAAGGGGTTTGCATGCATGGGATCGATTTGTTCTCAAACATGTTTTTCACTTCATTTAAATAATCTGTACAGTTGTTTTTTTCTCTGAGAACAACACATATTTTCCAATTTTAATTTTCAAGCGTTTGTGGCAAGTCAATTAAATACTTGTTTTACAGTTTGAAAGTGGAAACAAAAACGACCCCAGCAGCAGCAGGGTTTTACAGAGTGAAACTGTTGAGAAAAGGCTTTTTCTGTTGGTTTTTTTTATTTAGAAATTCTAAATGTGAGTTCAGCTTGCAATTTTGCTGCAGTAACAACACTCATTTTTTCTTTGTTGAAAGTGTTTTGTGTGCATCCTTCCACCAAGGGGGAAAAAAAAAAAAGAAAAAAGAAAGAAAAGAAAAAAAAAAAAAAAAGAGAAGTAATGTGCTAATGGCACTGTATTTGCTGAAAAGAGTTATTTAAATATTTTATATATGGCAGTTCATCTTTATTTTGCTGGCATGGGAAGAATCTGTTTCAGCTCCGTGCGCAAGAATTTAAAAGCTGACAGTCAACAAATAAAATATCAGCATCGACTGCTATTAATATTGCACACATGTGTCATTTCACTGATCAAAAAGGCCTTCACCAGGGTACAATTGGCCTTTTTCCAAATTGCAAGCTTTTTCTCAGCTTTTTTTCTTTTTTATTCTTTCTTCTTTTGTTGCTGCCCGGGGATTTGTGCCTATCGCAGCCGATATCACATGACCCGTGTCAGGGCATCACATGGGTCCGAAGCGAATACAAAAACAGATTAAAAATTCTGTAAAAACAATCAAGACTTTGTTAACTCACTTTTAAAGCAGCCTGTTTTATGGATATTGTGTGTGATTTGGTGTCAGTGTGGAAATATTAAAAACGGGCACCTGTTCACATCTGACTCGACAGCTCCAAGCTTTGCATAGATCTTTTCTCATTATGTGTTGCAACTAACTTTGTTTAGGAGGAATGCATTAATAGAAATAAGTTTATATCTTAGGTTTCTGTTCTTGCCCTGAGATTGCATGGCATGAAATTCAAGTTCAGATCCACTGTTGGGTCAAACTCCTTTGAAATATTTCTGTCGCCTGTTTCTTTTTCAAGGCTTGCAAAATGACATGCAGCAAGAGCTTGGATTTGTAACAGCATCTTTTAGCCACTGGTCCCAGGCCACCCCAAAATTAACAAATTCAGGGTAATAAATTGATTAAAATGTTTCTATAGCCACGTATGTCTGGTTGTGAGAACTTATTTTTCACTAGCAGTGTGATGATCTCGTGTGCCACAGAATAAATGGGGAGAGACCCATCTATCCCTTTTTTCTTGTCCTCTCCTCCAAATAAATTCCAGCTACTTGGTGCATTTCAATGAAAACTTTCTAATATTGATTATCATGTACTTCTAAAAGCAGACCCTGTTAGGTGGACCAATACAGGCATGTCTTTGATCTGTAACTTAATAGCAAGGTTTTAATCATCTTTGGAGGATTGCTGAACTGCTGAATATTATTGTAAATGCCATGGTGTAGCATTTTCTGCAAGAAAACAGAAGTGCAAGTCTAGGGGGAAGGCATTTTCATGTGACAAATTTCTTCCTTCATCATTCCATCATCCAGGAGCTGGACCTTGCTGCTCCTACTTGGAAAAGAGTTTCAGGGTCATTCCTACTTTAAGATGCTCTGTGCTTCCCATCTTGCTGCTATCAGATCATGTACCCTAAAAGCACCCTCCAGGAACAGTTTCATCAAATGTGAGCTTCCCGGGGTGATAAGTGGATTTGAGGGGATGTCTTGCATCAGAAAGAAGAGCAAGCCAAATGGAGTGACTTTTTCATACAGTGGGGCTCCACCAGCTTCACCCCAGGCTAACCCACTTCATCTTTTTTTCTTTCCCTTGTGTGGATGCACCAAACCCACAGGCCACAGTGAGGGGACATCAGTTTGGAGAAGGCCAGTGACCTCCCCTTGCATGCAACAGGGTCATAGCAGGGTGAGGAGGTGGTTCTCCGTGCGGATCTGGGCTTGCACACTACCGTGGCGTTGGGGTGTGAACACGCGTGTGGCGGGCACGTATGTGCAAGCATTTCAAACACTCCCATCCAGAAATTGAAAGCTTTTTTTTCAGATCAAACCAATATTTTTTCTGGTGTCTTTCCAGCTTCTGCTGCTGGAAATTGCTTCTCTGCAACCAGGGATCCTATGGTTTAAGTTAAAAAGATTGCTTGCCTGAGTGTACAGCACCTTGTGTCAGAGATTTCAAAACCTTTTACACTCATCAAAGAATTAAATTCAACACCTTTGCAAGATCAGTGTGGGTGATTATTCCCGTATTACACACAAGGCACTTAAACTCAAGAGATTTGCCCGCGGTCTCCTGGTGAAACAGTGTTGAAGCTGGGAGAAGCACTCAGAAGTCCCAGTTCATGCTCCTTTGCCACTATGCCAAGCTTCTTCTCAGATTAATTTTAACAGCAAAAGCGTGTGAGTTTCATAATTCAATGAGAACCATATAGTCTTTGCTCCTCTGCTCAACTTGAGAGATAAGAATCAGTAGGTCAGTACAGAGGTGTGTTCTCCATGGAGGAGTTTGATGAGGTTTCTCCTACTCCCCCAGCTCAGAGAAAGTGAAATTTGGCTGAGTGACCCTGCTACATGGCAAGGACAGTCAGGAGCCTTCTGGGCTCTTGTCTCCCGAGCCACCGCATGGCCCCGTGGTGCAGGGGTGGTAACATAGAGTCTTACAGAGTCCAGTGGAGCGTAGCACTGCCTGCAGGTAGGTTGTGGAGGGTCCTGATGCTGCTGGGAGGCAGTGGTGGACATGGGCTGGGGAAAGGGGTGCTAGTCCATGCACACAGACATGAGGGTTCTTAGGCACCTGGACCCCCAAAATTATGCAGATTTGTGCAGGTGCTCCCTTTGATTGTGGGTTGAGGAGAGCAGAAGCTCTTTCCAGCTCGTCATCTGGAAGGGTGGCCCTAAGTGCAAACTGCATAGGTACCTGTGCCTTGGTCCAGGGTTCAGGATTGCCGTCTCCTCTGCAGCTACTTTGATCCCTACCACATCATCCTGACTGCACTGGGTTTTCTTGGGTGGAGTGGATCCTGCCCACAAGGATTGTTTTTGTGTTTGGAGGCCTGTGATGACCACACATCTTTTAGTAGCAAGGTGGTTTTGTGTTTTTTTTTCATTGCGAAAATCACAACAATATTGTTCTCTCGGAAGAATTTAAAAGATGTAGTACTTTTAAAAAGGTGTTTATTTAGGTCAGGGTGTCAGCATGCTAGAGAACATTAAAAGGTATGCTGAAGAATGGCTGCTTCAAAGATTTATTTATGGAGCAAGCAGCATTGGACGGCAGGACTTACATGATATTTTTACCATTTAAGAGTATGCCTTGTATTGTTTAACGACACTAGAGACCTATACTCCAAAACCTGAAATGAAATATGTAGCTCAATTTGTGAAATGCCACATTAAGTAACACAAGTATTTTGGTTGCAGGAAGAAACACAGAAGAAGAAGAAGCTATGATGCAGGAATGGTTCATGCTAGTTAATAAGAAGAATGCCTTAATAAGACGAATGAACCAGCTTTCTCTTCTGTAAGTACATATGGATACATGTATTTACAAAAGGATTATTTACTGGACTACTTGCCTAGCAGATAGATGCAAAACTTTTTTGTTTTCTTCCTTTTAGACTTCAAAAATGTTCCCTCAGTAGTGAGTAGCAGGGGTGATTTTTGGAACACATCAAGAAACTTGTTTTTCTAATATTTCAGACTCAAAAATGATAAGCGTGTAATGACACAAGATTAGCCAGAGCTGTGGGGAAAAAAAAAAGGAAAGAAAGAAATATTAAACACAGGTACATTCTCAAAGGCCCAGCAGTAGAATAAAATTACATTTTAGAAAGGCACAAATAGATGTGGATTGTGCCTTGGATGTGGCAGGTGAAGACTATTCGGAGAGAGAGCAAAATTTGAGTCACTACCTGCTTCGTAGAAATCCTCAATCCCATCACTACTTCAGCAGCACTGGGCTGCTGAAAGGGTATTAGTGAATCAGTCACAGTGTGGTGGCACCACCCGTACTGCAGAGTAAGGACAAATAAACTTTTTTCTCTATCACCGGCAAGGAAGGGAGAAGACGCCGCTCGCCTTGAGAGGCGTTCTGCCCTCAGAGCTGCTTCTCCAGCTTCTCTTTCGGTTTGTTTATATTTCTTTCAGTAATGCCACCTAGTGTAGATGCCTGCATACTTCCCTGGGAAGAGCCTGTGCTCACGAATTTCCTGCCATGTCTGAACTTGACAGAAGATTCTACCTGCAAAAATATTAAGCTTTCTAATCCCGTGTCTAATTTTCATTATTCAATAGGGCAGAATGTATATAGGATAATACTTCCAGTGTCATATTATCTTGGTGAATAGGCTGATGCTGGAATTTGTTCATTAGATCCAGGGGAATGTTTTATACTTAGGACATTCCACAACAGCCGTTCCAAGGATGAATATGAAATAATTATGTCCTGTAGCACAATAGAGTTAAACTGATGGAATTAAAGCCGACGTTACAGAAAATGAAAAGGCCCTGTTCCTGAATATACCACCTGAGCAAGGTTTTAAGTTTGTGTATCATTTGTTTGGAGTAGCTTAAAGTTAAAGAGAAAAGTCAGTCGCGAGTCCCAAAATCAATGTAAGTTAAAGGTTCTTTTAAGTGTTTAATGATTTAGTAATTAACATATTGATGAACTTTTGCAACTTGCCTAGGGAAAAGGAACATGAGT
>NW_009952566.1:758428-761583 GCF_000747805.2 Chaetura pelagica
GCTGAACCGGGAGCTGAGAGCAATGCTTGCTATTGAAGGTAAGAGCAATGCTGGGTACCAAAGGAAAGAAAATGGGTGCTGTCAAAGGCAGCTACCTGCAAGTACAAATCATGGAGGCTTTTCTGAAGCCCAGTTAAGAGTTAATACTGATCTTTACATCATTTCAAGTGAAAGCACATGGCAAACACGCTGGGCCCGTGCTCCCGTTCTTAAGTTATGTCTGGAGGTGGGGGGAACAGACCAAGATATGGGACAAGGAAGTATGGTCTCCTTGGAATAAACTTTGAAAGCAAAGCCATGAGGAGGTAAAGAACATTTGTCTGGGCTTTGTTATTTTTTGTTGCAGTAGTGCTCTCCTGGCTTCCCTGTGGCATCGCGCTGCTTTGGGCACTGCAGAAAATGGAAGGGGGTGACCCACAGAAGGGAGCCTCCTTCCTTTTAGTATTTCAGATCTGTTCTACAACAGTATCTCACTGGGGGGAAAAAAAAACCCTCTCATTTTTGGTGGTAAAATACTATGTTTGCCAAGTAAATATTTCATCACAAGCAACACCAGGAATACTGTGATCCTTTGCACAGATTTTCTCCCTTCTCTGCAACTCTCCCAAGTTTAGTCACCTTACCTGAATGAAAACTCATGGGAAGATTGACATGTGGGATAAATGAAACAATTGCATCCTTTCCATAGGGCTTTCAAGTGAATTGTACAATAATCCTGGGGATGATTCATAATAAAAAATAAACATCCAGATAGCTTAAACCATTGCTTGCATTATTTTCTTTAAATATCTTAAGTGTTTTCTAATGCTGCACTGCTTATACCTCTCAGTCACAAATGCTGTCTTACAGTTCAAAGATGTTTGCTTAAAAGTTAATCCTTTGGGTTCTGTAAAATGGACCTTTTGTCTAATCAATGCAAATTGATTTTGCTATTCTGTATTGACCTCTCAACCCTTTGACTGTCCATGGTAATTTCTTTCTTCACCTGATAAGGTACCTGATCCATAATAAATCAATTCTAATTAGTTTGGAGACTTCACTGGGAGCATAAGTTTGTAAGAAAAAAGCAGCAGGTTTCAGGTAGGTTTTCCATATCTCTCCATCTGTGGTTATATTTTTTGCATAGGACTACATTCACTGTATTCTTGAATAAACTTCTGTCATAAATAATATACAGTGCTTTCTGCGGAGACAAGCCACTCTAATTGGGAATCACACTAATGAAATATTTAAAACATAAAATACTGTAAGGGAGGAGTTAAGAGATACCGGATTTAAATCCCAAATTTCAGTGCTTAATTGGCTTTTATGTGTTCTACTGTCTCAGAATGTCCTAGCAGCAGCCTTTGAATGTCTAGCAGCCTATACCATTCACATGTTGACTTGAACAAAAATCTGTCTTACTGTATTTCTTTTCTGGAAGTTCAAGGAGTGATGCCAAAATCTGGGAAAGTCCTCTTTTTTTGCTCTCTTTTTTTTTTTTTTTTTTTTTTTTGGTGCCGTGGTAAACAGGGGTTTAAGGAGAAAACATAAATGCAGGAGAGTTTTTGGTTATTATGGGGGGGGGGGGTTTATTTAGACAACAAAGTCGGCATTTAGCATTTTAACCCTCAATAAGATTTCTAGTCTCCTAGAACTTTTAGCAACTATCTGCTTTTACTAAAAAACATATTAAAGGAGAAACTCCCAAGAAAATGCCTGTGAAAACTCAAAATACACATTTGTGACACCTCACTTCTCAATGTGTGCACCAGCCCTGTATTGCTTTCTGTGTCTGACATACATTGGGGTGCAAAGATGCACTTTTTTGGGAAGCACCAGTAAAACTACACCATTTATAACATGATTTCCCCAAAGAAGCACGGCTGCCCAAACAGCCCTGTGCTGTCTGCTCCGAGGCCATTTAGCCAATTGCTAATGAGCACCTGGGCTCTGTGGAAGAGTTGACAGATCTCACTTGTACCGGGTGCACCAATTCCAAACCTGAAATATATGGACAGGAAAATCATAATTGTTATATATATTTATATATATGTATATATAACAGGACGGGACCAGTTTGTTGGTTTAAAAGAAAATTGGAACGCACCAACTCAAACTGGAACTTAAAAAAAAAAAGCCTTTGAAAGGTGATAATTACTGTTTTGGTAAATTGCTCTAACTCTTCCACGCGTGACTGTGCTGTTTAAAAATCTATCAACCAATTTACTTAGCTAGTTGATGACGGGGGGGGGGGGGAGGGAAACATTAAAAAGGCCCCCAAAAAAGGCAAGAGAGCCTTGCAAAAGGCAGCAGCCTGCTGATTGCAGATAAAGGCAGTTTATTGGCGGGCGACCTGCCCTGCCTGCGCGGGCAGCGTGTGGGCAGCGCTGGCGTCTGGAGGTGCTGACCGTTACAATGCTCAGTGATGTGGAGACACTGTCCTCTTAGCCAAGCGCTAAAATGGAGGCACAGGCAGCTGAATAGCCTTTTGGAGTGTTAGGGCACTTCAGGCGGAACACATGAATGACCGAGGGTGGTAAAAAAAGGGATACTTCCCCACAGACACATCTAGCTGTAGAGGTAAGAGAGAGAGAGTTACTGCGCTGCCCTCCACCAGCTAGAAGAATGTTCCTCTCTATCCACTGCCAAGACTTCTCCGACCTTGCCTAACAGACCAACAAAAATAGAGGTTTCTGGGTCTGTTTTAACCTGCACACACGGGAAGGCATTGGGGCTGCCTGTCTGGGAGTCGGACAGCTGGTGTAAACAAGGTGCTGCATTTCAGAGCCTGATTTTCACCACCTCCGCAGCCAAGTGGTGGGATGCCTTACTTGCCACTGCCTTTCCTCTCCCTCCTTTCTTTCTTTTTTTTTTTTCTTTGGAGATTTAATGCCTCCTTAGAAAAGATAAGTTCATTTTTGCACACCTTGGGGTGGTGTGTTCATTTTCTGCCCAAGAAATGGATCTTCCTTCGGATTTTGTACATCTTGATTTATTCTTGGCTTATAGTTTGAAGTGGGTGCTCTTCTAAAAGGATTTATGCATAGGTTCACTATTTTTGTAGTTATGGTTTATATGATAAGCTTTTTATATTTAAAATCAATATGTAATCCTGTGGAGGAGCTTATCCTCTAAAACCCCATTTGTAAATCTATTTTAGCTTTGTTACACAG
>NW_009952566.1:761605-764755 GCF_000747805.2 Chaetura pelagica
TTCAGCAGCAGAATCCTATCAAATGGCCTGCTCTGATGATGATGCAAACTCTTTCAGGATTGCTAGTTGACTGGAACTAAAGATAAGACCTGACTGCAATCCCCCAATGTGCTCTTTACAAAACTAGTGTTAATTTTCATCAAAGTGCCGGTCTTATTTATTATAGTGGCGAGGTTGAAGGTTTCACTACGAGAACTTTCGACCATTTCTATTAAAGCATTTCTATGGGAACCGGCCGCCTGTTTGCTCAAAGTAATTATCAGTTGAACCAGGGGGGAGGGCGGGGGGGGAAAGACAATATGAAGTCAATGAAGATGAATAATTGAAAACATTTCTACTTTCATGTGAATTTAGCAAACTCTGTCATTTTAAACTGCCCGTCGCAAGTGGCGGCACGGGCGGCTTTAGCTCTCAACACTTCCAGCTCATATACAGCCTCAGAGCTTAATCCTATTTTTGTCCCGAGTGTAGCTTTTATAACAGTATTATTCTGAAATCTTCAAATTAATCACAGCCCATATTGTAGCTTCCCAGGGCTGCAGTCAGCCTGGGTAACTGTATGTGACAGGTGTTATAGGTAATCCTGGCTTAAAAGGCACAACAGGTAGGAATCAAACTTGAACACAGTTGCTTTTTTTAAGCATAGGGATGCTTCCCAAAACTGCTGCCTGGCAGTATTTTTTTTTTTGAGGGGGTGTAAAACGAAATTGCAATGTAATCACATATAAAATGTTATTTAAATACTTTGAGCCAGTGTCTCTTTTAACCAATTGCTACTTGACTATAATTATTTCAGGTGTTGGGGGAAGGAGGGAAGTCAGACTTTCTGGGAAACAAAGTAAAAATGCAAGGGATTATTTCTGCCAGCAGGTTTTCCTGTGGCGTATTTCAAACAATAATAAGCAAATGCAGAAACAAAAAAAAAAACCAAACACCCCAGTTTTGTTCCATGAAGTCTTAATATAATGCTGTTTACCCCACAGGGCTACAAGATGGGGCAACAAAGACCATAGCTTTTAGAAAGGGACTTGACAGAGGAAAAATCGTAGTGAAGGACCGAGTGAAACTTGTACCGAAATACTGAGAGTGAGGTGTGCTGGTTCAAAAAGCTCAAATTGCTGCTGAAACTGGAGAGCTACGGAGTGAACTAAAAAAAACAAACACCAAGAACAAAAAAAACAAAAAGGAAATATAAGGGGGGAAAAAAAAATGCTGTAAAAATAAGAGTGAAAAGTATAAACAAAAGTGAAAACCGTCCAAAATTGCAAATTAATTAAATCGCGGCTAGGTAGGGACAAGGGTTTTCCAGGACCTCTTTTGTCCAGAGCTTCACGTGCCCAGATGTGCCAGGGAGCCTGAGTCGCAACAGGAATATCAGCGGGAGCAGGGAGAAAGTTAACGTGAAAGTTGGGGGCCAGGTCTGGGGGGAGCAAATAACGCGTGAAATTCTCCGCCGAGTCCCCTCTGCTCCTGCTCTGCCCCGCTCGCTGCTGCTGCCCTTCGCAAGACGGGTCTGCCCCGCTGGGCTTGCATCGCAGACGGAGGGGCTTTTATTGGCGTTGGGGAAACTTCCCCGGTTTTGGGAAGCTCTGACTCCGTGCAGGGTTGAGCGTTTTTACACGGGTGGGACCGGAGGAGGCTTCCCCGAAAGGCAAGCAGCGGTGGAAACCGAGAGACCCGTGTTGAAAAGGAGCACTTAAAAAGGCTGGTACCTGAATTGAAACAACTTTTGGAGCAGGAGAAATGGCTTAGACTTGATAGTCATTTTGGCTGGTGGCTTGAGTTCTGTGTGCACCTGGAAATTCGTTACCGGAACAATGAGGGGGGGGAGGGACGCACTTGGAAAAGGAAAAGAAAAAGGGGAAAAAAAAGAAAAAAAAAAAAAGAAAGAAAGAAAAGACAAAAAGAAAGATTAAAAGGCAAAACGAAAGATAAAAAAGAAAAACTCCTGGGAAGTTTCCGCAGCGCCCCTTCCGGGCGCGGCCGGACACAGGTGTCGGGGCGGTTTTCCCCGCGTGATGGGGGGACCCGCAACTCGCCCGTGGGCCCAGGCAGAAAAGGCGAGGGCGCGATCAAAGTGGTGACGCGTTCCTGTCTTTTCTACCCGGCTCTTCCCAACCTTGATGGCATGATGATGCGTCTAATTTTTAATTTGTAAATAGAAGGCTGAATTCCCTCTAGCACCACTTGCTTTTCATACAGCTTCTGAGCAGTTTGCTGTCTTGAATAAATTTGGCTTTGGAGGGGGGTCAGGGGGATTTGAACCACCGCATTCTTGCGGGGTTTGTGAAGATTCACATGGTAACCAGTGGTGAGCATTGTTCGGGTTATCTGAATGAGCACCAGCCATGTGAGTTTTAACATGATCGCCCAGGGCAATGCAGAGAGAGCGCGGGGAGAAAGCCAAAAGGACTCTGCACCTTCTCTCCCCTTTGCCTCAGGGAAGCGAGGCCGAGGAGGAGGAGGAGGAGGAGGAGGAAGAGGACACCGCCGGGCCGGTGGCGATGGCTTCTCCCGGTGGTGTTGGTTTTGGTTGTTTTGGGTTTGTTTTGGAGCCGGTGTCCTCTTCCCTTCCCGCTCCTCATTTGTCCTGCTATCTCCCTCATCATCTACTGCTCCTGCTTTTCATTGTTTACCTTCTTAATGAGGGAGGCGGGGAAGGCTGGGGCTTGACTGACAGCGACAAGCCCTCACGGTCTGGCTCGGAGAGCCGGAGGCTGCGGGGCGGCCCCGGGGGGCTCTGCCGGGTCGGGGAACGGCCAGAAAATTCCTTTGGGAACGGCGAGCCGGCCCAGTCCACGGCTGCCCGCCAGCGCCGGGCGTGAAGGCGATATTCTGTAGCCAGTGTATATGTATATGTTTTACTTCAAAGGGGAAAAAATGCTAATTACCCGATACCTGCTTTTAAAGTTACTGCGAAGCATATGGTGCACAGTGTGAGATTCCTCCAGCTGCTAGGAGGAAACGAGGATTAGCAAAGAAGAGCCGGGTTTCAGAGAAAAGGGGTTTTCCTCCTAGCAAGGGAAAACTTGGGAAACGTCTCTGCCCGTCCAGGAAACAAAAAGTCATTTAAAAATAAAATAAAAAGAAATATAAAAAAAAAAAATATTAAAAACTAGAGAAAACAAAAAAAAAACCCCGAGCGACCCC
>NW_009952566.1:764783-765128 GCF_000747805.2 Chaetura pelagica
GCGGCCCCGCTTGTCCCCGCGGCGGGTCCCGCCTGGGGAGCCCCGCGAGGAGCAGGGACGCGGGATCGCTGTGCTGGGGAGCCCGGCACGACCACCGGCTGCTTTTCGTCCCGTCGGTGTCGTCCGCGGCATCTCAAGAGAGGTTTTGTTTTGTTTTTCTGTCCTAGACTGGCAGAAGACCGAGGCGCAGAAGAGGCGAGAGCAGCTTTTGCTGGACGAACTCGTTATTCTCGTTAACAAACGGGACGCGCTGGTCAGGGACCTGGACGCCCAGGAAAAGCAGTGAGTGGGGTGAAGAGGGAGGAAGGGGGGGATGGGGAGGGGGGGGAGGGTGTGTGTTACCTC
>NW_009952566.1:765492-766164 GCF_000747805.2 Chaetura pelagica
CGCCGGGAGGTGGGGGGGGGGGGAAACAAAATTTAAAAATGTTTCGGAAAAAAAGAAACAAACAAAAAAGAATTTTAAACTTTTTTTCCCATTTTCTTAGGCCAGATCTAGGCTGTGCCGGGCCCCGCTCCGTTGTGGTTTGTTTTTTTTTGTTTCCATTCAAGCGAACTCGCGGTGTACCACGGTTTCCTGGTGGGCTCAGCTCTCCTGCCGAAGGGGTTTGAAATGAAATCGCCGAGACACCCCCCCCCGGGCGTGCGGGCGATGCCGGAGATGTGCGGAAGAAGCAGAAGAAATAAAAGTCTGCCCTGGTTTCTGTAGCTGGAGGAGGGCTGAGTTTTGAAATAAATACGTTTTTTGTCGTAATAGGATTAGAGAGGGGGATATAGGAAAAGAAAAGAAAAAATTCATTTGGAATGGTTTCATCTAGTCCTGCCATATGTAATACTTAATAAGCTGCCTACATTTTATAGTTAGGTCGATCCACCCCAGTTATTATTAAAAATGTGCTGTATTTACCAGTGTTTTATTTCAGCAGTTTTACATTTCCCTGGGAGTAGAGAGCCGAGCTGCTCTGGTTTACCTGGGGGGTTCCTCCCCCAGAGTCAGCGCAAAGCCCGGGGAGCGGCTGCCGGCGGGGCAGAGCGCGGGGCAGAGCCCGGCCCGGCCCGG
>NW_009952566.1:770399-770810 GCF_000747805.2 Chaetura pelagica
CTCTTCGCAGCCGCTCCGGCCTCGTCTCTGCGCGGGGAAGAAATCCGCCTCCGTGTTTCCCCATCCTCGTTGTCGTTTTAATTTTGGGGGGGTCGGCTTTGTCCTTGTGTTTGTTTGTGTTTGTTTTTTAATTGATTTTGACCTGCCTGTCGGTGCGATCGCCCGAGGACCCCGCGGCGGGGACGACGGGACAGAACGAAAAAACGCTCTTTTACACCGATTTTTGTGCTCCGGTTTTCAATTGTTGTTGGCTTTTAATTTTTACTTTTTTTTCCCTGTTGTTTGGGGTGTTTTCAGGGGTTCTTTTTTTATTGGAGCTTTTATTTTTTGATGACCTCTTTCTCCCCCCTCCCCACCCCGTAACATTTATTTTGTTTTATTTTTTTTTTCAGTCGTTTTTGTTTTTTTCCC
>NW_009952566.1:772106-772943 GCF_000747805.2 Chaetura pelagica
TGGGGGGGTGCGGCGGCACCTCGGCTCGGCTGGCATCGCTCACTCCCAGCTCTCTGTCCACACTCACCCCTGTTTCCTGGGATGTGTGTGGGTGCCCAGCCACTTGCCTGTCCCACCATTGTGGTCTCCAGGCAAAGGTGGGCTTTTCTTTTTCTTTTTTTTTCTTTTATTTATTTTATTCTTTTGTTAGTTTTATTTTCATTAATATTTTTTGCCCCACTTCCACCTGCCCCAGGGCATAGCAGCCCTGGTGCCTGGACACTTCCCAGGGGTGCACCCTCCTGCGCTGCTCCCTAGGCAATGATGCCCAGCAGCAAGGTGGGATATGCAGGAAGCACCTTATGCAGGGTGACTGCAGGACTATGTCTTGTCACCTCACCAGGTGAGGTGCATAACCTGGGACATCCCAGCTGCTGGCCCTGGGCATCTGTGCTTGGGATGGGACGCGGGGAGGCCTGAGTGCCAGGCAGGGCAGGTTTTTTTCACGGTGCGAGGGCGTGCGGTGCTAATGGCTGGGTGTGGGTGCTGGGAGAACTGGTGCTGGGGTGAGGTTGGTTGGGTGCTCCCGGGGTGAGGAGCACCCAACTGCTTATCCCCCTGCACCCCATTTTCTCACCCCAGGTCTGGTTCAAGAACCGCCGTGCCAAGTGCCGGCAGCAGCAGCAGAGCGGCGGCGGGGCCAAGAGCCGTCCGGCCAAGAAGAAATCCTCGCCGGCTCGCGAGAGCTCGGGTTCGGAGAGCAGCGGACAGTTCACCCCACCGGCAGCAGCCTCCAGCTCGGCCTCGTCTTCCTCCTCCAGCTCAGCCTCATCAGCCCCAGCGGGTGCCCCAGCATCC
>NW_009952566.1:774433-802051 GCF_000747805.2 Chaetura pelagica
CGCCCCCGGCTGCGTGGCCCGCCCCAGGCTGGTGCTCCCGGCAGCTTTGCCCCGTGGCGGGGAGAGGGACCGTGTGCGTGTGGTTTTCGATGCCGTAACCCTGCATTTACTCCTTCAACTGTAAGGCAACTCCTCCCCCCACCCCCCCTTCCCTTTCCCACCCTAATAAAATCCTAACTAATGAACGCGGCGGTGTCCTGTCCTGCTTCCTCTCCCAGCCCTGCCACCTCTTCCCCAGGAAAATTCCCCGGCGGGAGGGAGGCACTGGAAAGGGCTTCCCCGGGGGTCCCAGCAGGATGGGGGTGGGAGGAGTGTGTGTTGAGTTTGCGAGTGCTCTGGAGGGGGGACCCACGCTGCCTCTGCGAGTGTGGGCTGGGGACCCGCGTTTGTGTTCGACACGGTTAATTGGTGACTGATTTATTGCGGCACCGCGATGCAGGCAGGACCCGCGGGACGGGCAAACGCGGGCTGAAGCGGCAACCCCCCCACCCGGTGGGGCAGCCCCACAAGCGCGGGACCCGCGGGCAGGCCTGAGGGGGCGGGGAGGTTCGAGGGCCACCTGGACATACAGCTACGCAGACAGGCGGACCCCTGCTCCCCCCGGGCAGGCAGCGGCACAGAGGGATGCTCGGCACCAGTGCTTCCAGCCCTGGCTCCCAGCGTTTCCCTCCTCAGCCGCTGCCAGCTGCCATCCAGCCCGGGAAGGAGGGGGGTGAAGTTCTCGTGATAATCTCTTTTTTGTTGTTGTTATTGTTGTTCTTCCTCCCCCAAGACCTTTCCCGCAGTTCCCACTCCTGCAGGGCCGGGGCCGAGGGGGCCACTGGGGCCACTGCCACCCTGCTTGGGGCATTGGTGCACTGGGTTGGGGGTACCTCCAAACTTCCATCCTTCCTGTGGTCTTGCAGAGGTGCTTGCTGCAGCTGGGTACTCAGGCTACATCATGTGCCCTCATTCCTGTTATCCGCAGACACTCTTGGAGCAGCAGGGACTGGGTTGGGGGGGGCCGACAAGAAGTATTGAGGCACCCACCCGTGTGCTCTAGGTGTTTGCTCTGGGGAGGGTTTGCACTTCCCTGTGGCCCCCTGGCAGCCCAGCGGGGTGCAAACGGGGCTGCTGTTGGGCTGCTGCTGGGAAATAGGCTGCAGTGGGACACCCAGCAGGCTCAGCCCCGGTGTCACCCGCACAATCTCCGTGCATCCTTCCAGGCTTCCAGCCATGCCACAGCCCCGAGGCAGAGGGTGCCCGATGGCCTCAGCACCCACAGGCTGCGTGGCAGGGAGAGATGAGAGGGAATGAGTGCAGCAGTGTTGATTTTAGGGGATATTTTTCTTCTTTAAATGGCTCTTTTCCATGCTGTCTCCTTCAGCGTATATATGCATACCTATATGTACGTGTTTTATATGCATCTCTACATATAAAACAATGGTTTCCTTCTGTAAACAGTAGGGAGGCACTCGTCACACCAAAGGGTGGCCGTGCAGGCAGTTTGAGGGAGGAAGACACTTGCTGGGTGGGGTTGCCACCAGCTGATGCATTCCCAGGCCCTTTTGTTAAAGGTAAAAGTGACCACAGTCCTCCTGGAGGTACAAAAGAAATAAATCCGTGATGGACACAAAGTGAACCAAAGTTGCCCGCCCGAATTTAGTGAACACCTGAGACACAAGAGCCTGCAGGCATATAACACACATACATCCCTCAACACACTTCATCTTCTTTAAACAAAAACTACACACACTTCATCTTCCTTTAAAAGTGTGGTGTTTAGGAACATGGTCTAGTGACAGTTAGCAGGGTTAGGTTTATGGTTGGACTCATTGATCTTACAGGTCTTTTTTCAACATAAAAGATTCTATGATTCTATAAAAAATGTTTCATTGTAACTCAGTAAATCAGCTGCTGAGAGAGGTGGATGGAGGAGGAGCCTGAATTTTGCTGCCTTGCTTTCTGTGCCATGGTCCTAAACTCCTCACCCAGCACCCACAGTGCAGCTGGGTCCAGGATATGCTTCAGGGTTTGGGTCTCCAAGAGGTGCCTGTGTCCTTCAGGTGAATCCTCCCAGTTTGGTCACCCAGCAGCTCCTGCTGCAGCAGCCAGTGGCTTTTCCAGCATCCACCACACCAGTTTGGGCTGTGGACGTTTTCCAGTCCCACTTATGCAGATCCAGAGCATGGCATCAGGGCCAGTCACCGAGCAGGCAGCAGAGGAGACCTTTTCCTCATCATATCAAATAATGGCTGCAACACCTGGCTTAATTTTTATTTCTTTCACTGCATTTCCTCCAGCTTTGCAGTTTCTTTGAAGGTTGATGAGCAAAACTTGAGTGAAAACAGCTGGTTTGCTGGAAAACAACTAAAATAGCACTTTTTTTTTTTTTCTTACTTTGGGTAGAAACCCCCTGAAAAAACGCTGTGGTGCCCAAGCAGTGCACCACTCGCCAGCAAGCCAAGCGTGGTCAGGTCCTGTCCTCCCTCCTCTGCCCCTGGGTGGGTGCCAGTGGGGCAGGTCAGATGGAACTTGCACCTGTTGGTGGGCAAGCCTGGGCTGGGGAGGGTCATGCCTGGGTTCATGGAGGGGCCCCAGCACCCTCTCATTTTGCTAGCAGCCCACCCACACCACTGGCCTTTGGGTGGTGGAACCAACTTCTCACACCATGGGCTCCCCCAAAGGCTGAACACCCCGAGCTTGTGCACCCCGAGCACAAGCCCTGGCAAGTAAAGCAGCAGGACGGGGCGCCGCTGCTGGTTGCCCACAGCCCCGTGCTGGGAGCAGGTGCCAGGCGGGATCACCCGGCTTCTTCGGGCAGCCTGGATGTGAAGCAGCCACCTGGGTGACTCTGTGCCTCATGTCTCAAGCAAGGTGGGTGCTGGGTGCATGGCTACTATTAGTATTGACTGATTCATTTATTTTAAATAGCATGTGCTGTTGGCCCCCAGTGCTGCCAGCAGCTCGGGGGCAGTGCCACAGTGCTGAGGTGCCGGTGCACAAGCCCAGTGAAATTCCTGCTTCTCACCTGAATGCTGGCAGCTGCCTCTGAATTGCATGCCTGCTCCAAAGGCACATGGTGCTTCCCTGCCTGTAAGCCAAGGGCCAGGCATGCCGTGGGGGAACCAGGGCCAGAGGAGGAGGATAATACTCAGTTTGGGCTGTCATTAATTTTTATGCTTGGTGCTTCGTGGACCCAAAATAATTTATGATCTATTTGCTGTTATGAGAGTATTTGCTCTGATGAGAGTCCCCGCTGGTAAAGCTTTGCTTTCAAACCCTCCCCATGTGTTGGGGAGCTGTGACTGGTGATGATTTGACCACCCTTAGTGGTACCTGGCCACGTGGAGGTGGGCAGGGGCTGGGCAGGGCTGCTGCTGGCTGAGGGGGCTGACCGCCAATTCGGGTGCAGGACACGTTTTCAGGAAGTTATGAGCTATGTCCAAGCTTGGATTAAACGATTTTAAAATTGTAAGTTTCAGGAGACATACCCACTAACACAACATACTACTGTTATTTTGCAGACAGCCTTTCTGGCAGGGAGCAAAGAAAACACCTGAATACAGAGCCATCGCACCCAACCATTTGTGGTTTTCCCTGTGCTGACCTCTCCATTAGCCAGTCACTGCTAATTCATGCATTTTGAGTAGCAATTAATACACATAAAATCTCACATTGCTTCCAAACCTGTTTTGAATCTGCCCGTGTAGCTCCCAAACGAGGAACCTGCTAATACTGGAGAGCTCTTCTTTTATGTCATATGGGCAAGCAGAAAAAGCTGTGGGGAAGGGTGAAAACGGTCAGAGGGCTGAAGCCTAAAGGAAAGCATATGCCTATTTCTAGTTAAATCCCTATTCAACACTTCTACTTTTTTTTTTTTTTTACTTTTTTTTTTTTTTTTTTTTTTTTTTTTTTTTTTTTTTTCCAGGACAGACAGGGCTTTCCCAAGAAAGCCCTGAGAGGATTTTTTTATTTTTTTATTTTTTTTTAAATGAAAAACCATGATTTTAGGAAACAGCATTTTGGATCTTATGTACATTTCTAGTATCACTTCCTGTATATTTTTAAGCTGAAATCCTCTTAGCATGCAAAGTAAATAGATTATGATATACTGAAGGATTAAGAATCACTGTCTGGTGTCAGATTAATCCCTCATATAGACCATCACTTGTACTGACAGAAATATGGCTGCAATTCAGCAAAAGAGCTGCACGGCAAAGCGCCGCGTCGCAGCGCCTTGTGCAGAACAAGCCCGCGGTCACCGTGTCCATCGTTGTGCCCTGTGTGTGGCAGAAATCAAATTTAAACCTACAGGACATTAGAGGGGTGCTCCCCTCCAAGTGCTGCACGAAGCGCAGCCATTACAGGCACGGCTCAGCGCGGGGAGGCGATGCAGCAGCCTGCTCTGTTTCAAAGCTCTCGTTATTAATTTTTCCCTGTTGAGTTTACAAAAAACATTCACTCCCTTCAACCTGCAAAGCAAAAAGGCTCCCTCAAACACACTCCTGGAAAGGCACCGATTCAGATAAAGTGCTGAAATGGGTTGGCATTTTCTTTCCCATGCCATCAAAATTGCCAATCACTGCAGCAGAAATTCAGCAAGATTTTGGCTCATGGGGAAAATGGCTGAATGACATTGAGCACAAATTCATTTATTTATTTCTTTTTAATACATGCAGAATTGTTATTAATAAAATACATCTAATGTCTCGTGGTTATGTTTCATTATTTATTTATTTTTTTACATTGTGCTTTTATTTTCAGTCCATTAATCATACATATTATTTGTCTGTTGTACAAAAAGGATTTCAAGAAGCTCACTGGCTTTGGATTTGAACCATCCAACAAAGATGAAGCTTAACCCACCTACGTGCCACAGTCAAGGACAAGAATCTGCATCCCTACAGGCTGCATCTGATCCAACGGTGGGAAGAAAGACCAGCAACGATGCTCACCCCTCTCTTCACTGTCACAAAAAAACCTAGAGGGCTCAAACAGGTTATGTTACCCTCTCAGTGCATTTTCTGTCTGTGGTTAGAGGCAGCAGATTAAAATCTGGACTCCAATGGAATGATGTTTAAGAGGCCCGGCATCTTTTTTTCAAGGCAAAATAATGGTTATTCAACTAAGATGATATATCTAGATATGAAAATTGAGAGCATTCTTCGAAAAATGCTGCTGACTGTGAAAGGCTGCTCTTTCACAGAGGTATCCTGAGTGAAGATTTTATCTGCTGGTATCTCAATAGGACGGTTTTCAGAGCCTTAAGTGGAAATTCAAATCTGCTTCCAAGTGAAGATTGTTAAAATATATAATGCACAGAGAATTACACTTTCCCCTGAGAAGTTTATGGATTCGTCCAATAGTCCCCTCAACCTCCAAATTTTTCAGCATTGTGTTTGGTCTGTGATTACTCACTTTTTAAACATTTTTGAATGGCACAATGAAAACGTCACCAGATTTCCCTCTGTAAGACAAACAGAGGGCAGTCTGTGCATGGATACATTTGTGCTAACCCAGGAATAATTTGGAGGTTTAAGGGCAGCACTTTTTATAAGCCCAGTGCCTCATCTTCTGCTGGTGGCCAGATCCAGG
This sequence comes from Chaetura pelagica, assembly GCF_000747805.2. NCBI lineage: Eukaryota > Metazoa > Chordata > Aves > Apodiformes > Apodidae > Chaetura > Chaetura pelagica. The sequence goes on from NW_009952566.1 coordinate 780,011, forward strand.
GATGTCTGGAATTTAGCTGAAGGACTTTCTGTGAACTTCGCCACCTCGGTGAGGTTTCTTGTTCTTTGCTTTGGGATTCCGCACGTGGTCACACCAGCCCAAAGTGCACGACTTTGAGAGACCCGCTGTCTCCGGCCTCCTGCGAAGGAAAAAACCAGGCAGGATCAGGCGAGCTGCAGCGACGTGCCGGGAGGAATGGAAACCTTGCCTGGTCGTTGGAAACACCGTCCCAACCCAGGGAGAAGAGAAAACTGCAGACTCTGTCCCAGCTTGGCCAGGGAATGGAGGATGCAGCCCTAAAGCAGAGACTGTCTTGTCATGCAAGGTAAGGCACCTCTCCCGTTGCTTTTAAGCCCCTTTGCAAGCCCCCTCCCCTGCTGCTCTTGGGGAAACCAGGGGCTGCAGCTCCAGGGACAGCTCATGGCGTCCCCTGAAGTGTACACGGGGTTGGGATGCGAGGAGCTGGGAGCTGAGGCTCCACCTGCCTTCGAGCCCCTTCCCCAGCGCCTGGAAGCTTATTGGCTGAAGTGAAACTCTAGATTTTTGTTACCTTTTAATTAAAACACACTGCAAACACCACAAGGCTGGGTTAACGCCAGTGGGTAGCGAGCCAGGTTTTCAAAGTTACACAGGGATAGCATTTTGCATTCCTCATGCAATGCAAATAGGTGATTTCAGCACAAATCCCCCTCGGTGCCCGCGCAGGGTGGAAACCCCAGCCCTCTGGTTTTGCAAAGGCCATGACGATGGGGGGAATGTGTGCTGCAAACAGAAGGTATTTCACAACACGGGCCAGTGTGCCTGCAAAATGCATGAAACACTTCGCCTTGGAAGGTGCCGTAGTCTAGTGAGTCATTGCTTTCTTTTCAATTACAGATGAGTATCCAGCCCTTCACGATGCAAAGAATAAACTAGGTGTGGAGCTGAAAACAAAGGGAAACGTGTGTTTGTCCTGTCTCGGAGGGCAAGACACGCTGGCTGGTGTGGGAAGGGGGGTGGGCTCAGCCCCAGGGGGTGGCTGTCAGGGCTGTGTCAGGCTGCGGGAGCTCTGGCAAGGGTGGAGGGGACTCATGTGACTGACTCTCTGCTCCTTGACTTCAGGAAAGAGGAAAAAAAAATAAAAAAAAATTCGACTAACTCTTGCAGCTTCATAAGCAACCTTTACCAGAGCAGCAGCTCCATCTCATGGTATGTGCATTTCACCACAGAGATAGAGATCACTCTCTGAAACAACCTCCCTACCTCAGCACAGAGGAAACAGTAAAAGTGCCATGGCTCAAAATGAGCACCGCGTGGGCACCGAGTTGCACTTCCACTCCGTCCCTTGGCACTTGCAGGGAGATGGTGGGAGGTGGCCCTGCCACAATATGACCCCCTGCTAAATCTTGGAGGTCGTTTGAAGATGATGAAAAAGCCTCCCTTAAGTCCCATCTGACCCGGCACACTCGCATCCTCAGACCCCACCAGGGTTATTCCAGTGTTGTAACTCAAAGCACAGCTTCACTGCTGAGACTGCTGCTTGCACAAGTGTCTCCAAGGGGGTTATGAGTTGCCTTACTCAATGGTAGCCCTCATGGGGGGGCTATGGGTATGTGCCTTGGTTTTTGGGTGGCTGCAAGCTTTCTGTGGGCTCTCCTTGCTCTCTGAATGATGCTTGTTGGAGGCTCTAAAAATTACCTTTTTTTTTTTCTTTCTTTTTTTTGGTCTTTTTTTTTCAGTCCAGCCACAACAGTAAAGCTTTGAGGAGCACAAGAGACTGAAGGGTGGCTCTTTTTTTCCCTGCCAGTGCCTTAATGCAGAAGGGTTACTGCTGGTGCTTGTACTGATGACCAAGGGAATTGGTGGGAAGGTGAATGCAGGCTGGAGAAAAAACCACAACATTTAGAGTTCAAGGTTGTTTTGTGTAGGTCCCTGTTGTTCAAGGCTCAGGGTTCTGAGTGCATCAGAGCGGTATCTGACCTGGGTTCTGTGATTTATGATTTGTGCCACTCTCTGGGGAGAGGTTAACGAGAACCCAGCTCCGCAGACCTACTTAGTTGCTGTTTGGAGATTTTTTCTTTCTTTTTTTTGGTTTTTTTTTTTTCAGTGCAGCCACAACAGTAAAGCTTTGAGGAGCACAAGAGACTGAAGGGTGGCTCTTTTTTTCCCTGCCAGTGCCTTAATGCAGAAGGGTTACTGCTGGTGCTTGTACTGATGACCAAGGGAATTGGTGGGAAGGTGAATGCAGGCTGGAGAAAAAACCACAACATTTAGAGTTCAAGGTTGTTTTGTGTAGGTCCCTGTTGTTCAAGGCTCAGGGTTCTGAGTGCATCAGAGCGGTATCTGACCTGGGTTCTGTGATTTATGATTTGTGCCACTCTCTGGGGAGAGGTTAACGAGAACCCAGCTCTGCAGACCTACTTAGTTGCTGTTTGGAGATTTTTTGTTTGGTGTGTTTTTTTCAATACTTTGGAAAAAACAACACTATTTGCAAATCTCTCTGGTCACGCTGAAGCAGACTTGGCGGTGTCGCGTGGGAAGTCTGTGATGTGGCATCACGCTTGTAGAGGTGTTTAATGTTAATCAGAGGCTGAAGAGCAATGACTGGAACTCTCTTTCTGACATCTGCATCTTTTCTGATGTAACACCTCGGCAATAAAAGAAGCCGCAATAATTTGATGAGAGTTGATCTTCATAGGGCAGGAAGAGGGCTGTCCAGGAACAGGGGAAGCCAGCATTGCAGTTGTAATCAGCAGCTAGTCATCCAGAGCAGGAAAACATGAATATCCTGACAGGAGAACATCCACTTGTGCCCTGGAGAGTTCAGATTGTGGGACTTTGCATGGTAATGATGTGGTCCTCCTCTGGCAGGCAAAGGGAGGTGTGGTATGGGAAGGCACACCCTGTAATTGAAAAGCCACTAAACCATCTCAGACCTGCAGGGATAGCAGGATGGAGGCAGTGGTTTGCTTGGTCTCCCCAAGTCTGAGGCACAATGGAGGATCCCTTTGGTCTCCAGGAGTGGGAAATATGAGAAACCTCTTCCCTGTGCTGCAGTATCGCTCCCAGGAGGCTACGCTTTTTCTCCTGGGGATTATTCTCAAGGACATGATGAAGGTGGGAAAGGAGGAGAGTGGGAGAGGGAAAAATAAATGAAGGTGCCACAGGGAATTACTTTAACTACCTGTTTTTTCAGGTGGAGATTGCTTGATTCCAGGCTGCAAGAATGGCTATATGGAAGGGCATGCCTGTTAGGATTCTTAGGTACTGCTCCCTTTCACTGAAAATGCTTGTTTCCCTTGGATAGCATGCACCTTCTGGCTGGTGGGTCAGCTGAGTGATAACATAATAAACGAACCATTTGTTAGCCATAAGGCACCACTGACTTCAAATTCCTATAAATAAGATCAGTGTCCAGTCCAAAAGAGACAGAGCAGTTGAGATTCACATTTTCCAAAGTGTCTAATTTGTACCAAGGCTGGTGACCAGGGTGTTTGGAGACTTGGTCTTACTGGGTGCTGCTAAATGGAGACTCTTTGAATGACCCTATATAGTTTTCTCAAGATTGTGAAAACCCAGAATAACACAGGCCAGGAGGGACCACCTGGAGATCACGTAGCAATCCTTGCTCACAGCAGCAAGAGTAGGCTGGGTCTTGAGCAACATGGCCCTCAAAGATACACCAATCCCATCTCCAGCCTTTCCTGGAAGATAGGACTGACCATGAACATGAAATCCCGACCCCAACAAATATTGTGGATGGGATGCTCACTTCTCATTTGCTTCTCCTCTGTTGCTTGACAAGCCTTACCCAACCAAGCTATGCAGAAGTCAAGAAAAAGTGCAGCCTTGTTCCTCTGGCAGCTAGCTATGCCACCCCACCTTTGTCCTCAGTGATGGGATCCTCCAGCCAACACTGGCCCCAAACCAGCTTGGCAAGGCCAAGTGGTCTGCATTTGTCCTGCCTGTGAGCTGGAGACCATGGTGGCAGCCCTCACCCATCGTCACCCACGCACCAAAGGGCTGCAGTGGGGACACACGTGCCCTGCTCCAGTGCGAAGCCAACGGCGCTGCTGGGGGGGACGCAGGCAGCCCCCGCGGCAGCAGAGTTGTGCCTCCAAGCTGCCTCCTGCACGCTGCAGGGCTAAGGCTTTCCTCTGGAAAACAAACCTCGTTCAACCGCTTGAGTGTTGTTTGGCTGTGTGACAGCCAGCTGCTCGGGCAGGTGACTGGGAATGCTTTGTTGCATGATCTTTACAGTTTCAGGGAGGAGAAGCTTCCTCATAGCTGAGAGCGGCAGCAAGCAAGGAAGACGAGTGAGATGATGCACCTACAAAATAAGGGTCCATGTCAGAGACGTTCCCACTGAGCACTCCAGGGCCATTTTCTTGGGGGACAGGCCACTTCTGGCTCCAGTCTTTCACCAATGAACTGGCAAAGGGGGACAAAGCACATAATCGGGCTCGCAGCTGCAGTGATCTTCCTGCAGAATTGACTGTGCAAGAAGGGCTGGGTTTTGGGTGTGCTCCCCTTACGTGGCACCAGGCCCGGTATTGTGAGGGCTCCCTCTGAAGCAACGTGCAGGAAGTGGTGACGGAGGGACGCCAGCCTGGGGGAGCAGGAGGGTGAAAGTGGGACATCAGGGACGGGCTGTCCATCAAATGCTGGCAGGGATGCAGCAGGGCTGGTGCTGTGTCCGGGTGTAGAGCTGGTGCTGATGGTGGGTTTGGGTTGGATTTGGGATGGGCTGAACTAAAGCCAGAGGTCAGTCCAGCTAGAAAGGAGCTGCTCTGATTTGATGGGTGCTGGTTCCTGTGCTGGTACTCAGGTGCTGCAAGAATTCCAAATTCCCACAGGCCATTAAAAGTCATAACAGAACGGTGCTGGAAACATACTCCCAGAGCTGAAAAGCTGATGTTGCATGGATGGCTTTTCTACTCTGAAAAACCTCGTGTGCACAACAGGCTCCCTGTTACCCAGCAAGTTGTTTCCTTCTGCACTTGTCAGAGCTGCTGCCTCCAACAGCACCATGTCTGCCTTCCCTTGTTCCTGCAAGAAGCAGAGCAGCTCAGCAAAGATGGATGTGCCTCATTTTCTAGTGCACAAGCAGCTCTGCACTCTGTGGCAAAATCAGGGCACCTCCACCAGGTTCGCAGATGTCACATTTGCACCCACCAGCTTTTAGCAATGGTAACTGCTCAGTTGCGGTATTTTTTTGGAACCGCTCCCTTTTCTAAGTTCTTAATGATGTGACAGCAAAGTTTTGTTCTTCGTGTTGCTCCCACTACAGAGAGTTTGTGCTTGTGGATTTTATTGTGATAGTCCAGAGCTTTCAAACTTCTCAGTTTATTAACTCAGCCGCTGATGTGGGCCCAAGGCACATCCTATACACAGCTCAGGGAAGGAGCTGGATAACCCATCTGGATAACCAGGTCCAAACCCAGGAATCCCACCAGCACCTCCCGACTGTCCCTGTGGATGTATTTTGCTTTACTCTGTATCCCCAGGCCACTGAAGCCATCAAGAGGCCACTGGGGACATCCTTTGAGCACAGGATTCCCACCAGACCGACCCTGGCGTGGCGAACTCTTGTCACCTGCTTCCCAGCCTTTCCCCATCCTCCACCCAGTGAAATGTGCAGGGGCCTGGGGGAGGCTGCAGAGGTGGGGCTGGTGCGTGTTCTTCTCCGGTGCTTCAGGACTGGTAGAACAGCTCTTAGAGCACGATTGTACTTGGCATGGGCTGGTTTTGTAATGAAATAAATAAATAAATAAGTGCCATCCTGCTCTGCTGGGAGGGTGAAGCACTTCCTTTCTTTTCTGTTTTCTTTCTTTTTTTTTTTTTCTTTTCCTTAGTGATCTGTTTGTACTGAGGCCAAACACTGAATACTTCAGCCTCAAAAATGAAAGTTTAACAAGAACTGTAACTGGGAGGAGACTAGCATGCAGGCACTCTTGTGCCTTCATCCATGCTGCCATGAGACAGCTTTTATTTTATACTATTTTATTTCTTCCTTTAAAGTAGAACCGAAGGAGTTCATCAGTACTGCATGCTGCTGACTCACCAGCTCTTGAGACTGGATTGCCCTTCATATGTGCTCTATACACACCCCCACTGCCACCCACGCGCATAGGGCACCAAACCAGGCTGGGAGGGAAGGTTCCTGTAGGAGATCAGGGTAGCTGAAGGATTTGAGGGGCAGGGTAGGGTCTTCCTGCCCACAGGGAAGAAGTGCCTGAGCCAGCATGGGAGAGGAAGGAGGACATAGGACTGGAGGCTGATGCAGGGCAGACTGGAGGACCGGGGGGAAGGGACGGTCCACCTTTTTTGGCAGGACCTTGCAGTCAAATCAGCTTAAAGTGATCATGACACTATGGGGTAGTATTTCACTCCTCTTTACTGTAGTCTGTCTCTTGAAAGCGCCAGAGTGCCAGCCACTTTGTTTAAGATGAACGTGGATGGAAGACAATAGATTCTTTCTTAGATCCCATCCAACAGGCATAATAATTTTGAACTTTCATTGATCGTGCTCGATTCCAAGACGCAGATGAAACCCCGCTCTAGCAGTGTGGTATAGAAGCATTTCTACCAATTTCAAGTGAGCCCTGCAGGCAGACAGCTTGCAGGGACAGGCTCGGGGAGTTTCAGGAAGCTACAAAATAGAGTAAATAATAACAAGCAGAAATAAAAAAAATATACCAGAAATGCATTACCTGCTTTGAAGGAACTGCTCTCAAATTTCCTTTAAAAAAAAAGAAAAGAAAAAGCTCACAATGTTATTTACATTCCATTTGACTTGCTGAAAAACCCAAACAAATAATGGAATGGTATTAGGTAACTCTTTCAGGTTTTTTGATAGGACACAGCTATTTTATATCCTGCTATTTAATGGGTGAATTAAAATATTTAATATATTGCTTATACGAGTTTATACATGTAGGATAAGCATATTCCCTCAAACACTACACCAATTTATAGCAAATGTGATTTTTGTGGATAGGATAGTGTGGAGATGCAAGGCCAGTGATGGAGTGGGGTCCCCCCTTCATCCCAGCTCAGCAGGGAGCTGTTGCAGGAGTGGGATGCATGTGTTGTGACAGAGCTGTGGCTGTAGCACACCCCTCTACCTGTCCAAGGCAGCTGTAGGTGGTGGAACTCGGCCCAGGCTGCCTGAGTGCTCATCTTGTGTCTCAGGAGGGTTTTGCAGCCCGCGCAGTGCCGGGGTTGCTGCTGGAAGTGTTTGAAGATGAGGCTTCATGTTACAGCTTGAGCCGAATTAACAGCTGCCAACATCAGAAAGAAGTCCTGCTGCAGGCAATGTGCTCCTGCCCCTCACTGGGTGCCGTCTCTGCTGTCCTCTGATCCCCAGGTAAGGCAATTTAATTCAGGGGATGGACAAAAGCCCACAGGAAATATTTTTTTTTTGTGGTTGGGTGCTGTGTGGCCCCTTGTGTGATCTCATGAACATGAGCAGAAGAAGGTGGTAAGAGGGAAGCAGGACCTTCCTGTTTTGATGGTGGCAAGCTGCTAGTTCTCCTTCACTGTAATGTGGAAGTGCACCCATAGCTGGCTTGCTTTAAACTATCTCTTTCACTTGTGGAATAGGAATCACAGTTATGCCTTGACTTTCTGTGTCAGTGTGCCTGGAGACTGGCTCAGTTCCTACATACCTGTCAGTATGATGGGACAGCTGGACAAGGCAGAAGATAAAAATCCTCATCTCACCCCCTGCACAAATATTCTTACACATCTCTGCCTGGCTGACTTTACAGGATGACTCCAACCGTGACTTTCTAGTGCTGGACTGCTCCTTTATTATATGGCTGGACTGCTTTGACTCTCTATGATGCAGATACCAAACACTGACAGCCACATCCATTTACTCCAGGACCCCCTGCAGAAGTAGCACAAAACGCGACTTCACAAGCCATCTAACTGGTGAGGCTCGGCTGCCGGCCACTGCACATCAAGCAACAGAGCAACAACGACCAAAACACATAAACATTTTGCCTGTCTTTGTTAAATCATGAATAGAGCTTTAAGATAAGGAGATTTATATGATTAGTTGATTAATTCTACGTTGCGAGAACTGGTAGCCAAGTCCTCATGCCTCTCCTTGTCAGGTACACACAAACCAAGTGTATGCTGCAATACCACTGCCTTATTTTCCTACCTAGATCCAAATTCTTTTTCAAGATAGCTATCACCATGATTTCTAGCTCCACCCCTTTGCACGTATTTGAAAGAGACCCCTTCTCTTACCTTCCTGGTTGCTGGAAAAGGGTTTCCCTGTCAGGGAGGTGGCACAGCCACCCGCTCCAGGCTTACGCTCCATGTCCTCTGACTGTCTGCGGCTGGGGAGTCTTTGGAAGCAAAACAGAAATTACAGAAGAGGAGGGAGCAAGGACTGAAGAGTTGGGGAGACACTGCATAGCAGAGCAAAGCTGTTTTGTTTGTTTTCTATCTTCTCAAGTACATAGGAGCCTATGTAATTCCCTGGCTACAAACTGTAGCCCTTTTTTATCAGATACCAGTACATTTGTTGACTGAGCATCACTAGGATTGCTCACTTGGCCACGCAGTCGCCCAAGCACCATCCTGTCATTCAAAGCTGTGATGTAAAGCTGGTGTTTTTTTGAGCAGTTAAGGTTTTGTTAAGCCAGACAAGTTGGGGATAGGCAATAGATGCAGCAGGCGCTTGGCACTGCTGCAGCCCTGCTCAGAGGCTGCTGGGCAGCTGCTGGGAGAGGAGGCTGTCAGACCCAAGAGGCAGGTTTTTGCAGCTAAATCCTCTCCCCACACTACCCCTATCACTGAAACCCAAGTAATGAAGAAGCTGCAAGGAGGAGAACATCAGTCCTGTGTTACAAAAAACGCGGATGGAGGTTTTTTCCTTTTTCTTCTTTTTTTTTTTTTTTTTCTTTTTCAGTTTTGCTTGTCTAGGTTTCTTCACTCATCATTAATCTCTGTTTACGTAGGTGTGTGGAAAGGCAATCCATTGCCAAGGCAGTGGAACTGGAAATTTGGAGGCTATCTTGTGCTATCTCGGCTTGCCGACTCACTGCTCATCCTGCTGTCCACAAACTGCCAAGTGCCTGGCAAAGCCCAAGGGAGTGCTGCCTCTGGCAAGAACCAGTTGAACACAGAAAATGAAATAAATCTCTCAAACCAGGCCAACTGGGAAAATTCTCCTCATTTGGGTAGATCCTCCCCCTCTGTGGACATAGCAATGTTTGACTCACCTAGTGTTTTACTCAAGGGTGTCTTTCAGATATGAGAGCAGTGTAGTTGTGAGAACGAAAATGTGATGGCTTTTGTGCGGCACCCAACTTGTTAATTGCCACAGTGCAAAACCTTGCTCAGCTTTGATAACTCAAATAATACATTCCAGGCATAAAAAGACCTTTATTACTGATGAGAGTGTAAACAACTAAAGAAAAAGCTCAGATTTTCCCTGTGCCTTTGTCTTCACACTACCCGTCAGGCAATAGCTATGCAAGCAGCCGGGCATCTGTGAAGCAACTAAAAGCAACTCTCCTCATCAGCTTTCCTGAGACATTTTTAAGCTGCAGTAATGCAGCTTCCCATCATGCTAAGCTTTATTGGTTTAGCAAAAGAAACTAAGAAACTTCATTGGAGACCAGATTATGCTGGTTGCAAAAATGGAGGGATTCTTCTGCTCTTCAGCCCCATTATCTCCTCTGCAGTGTCTTGATCAGCTTTCTTACACACAGCCTTGGATTCTGCCGAGACTCGCAAATCGCTTTTTTGGCTGCCAAATTGCCATAACCCTTCTATTTTTGTTTTAAAAGAGCTTAAAACCCTCCATCCTCTTTGGACATGTCTTTAAAATTGACCGGTACTGGGAGGATTTACTGTATATCCAAAGGCTTAGAAGAAGATGTTACTTCTACCGAGCTTCTAGTTTTACAGTCAACAGACACGAAAAGCCCAGCGGGGATAAAAGGAACTTAACCAGTTCTGTCTAATGCATATAAATCTACCTAAGAGCTCAAGGCACTGGAAGTACTCAATGCGCTACATTTATCTGAGTCTAAGATACAGAAATGGTCTTCAGCCCACATGCCACATGTCCCATTTTCATGCCAAGTTAATATGAATTAAGAGACAGAGATGAATAAACAAGGTCAGTCTGGGCTGGGCCAAGTTGAATCAATGTAAAATAATTGTCAGTATTTTCTGTCAGCAACGCCGGTTTATCTTGGCTCGGGATTCTTGGTGCTATAGATTATAAAATGTTTTCAGTGGAACAGTTGGCAGACATTTTATTGATTTTTCTTTGTTTTGTGACTGCTGGAAAAATTTCCATTAAGTACACATGCTGCTCAAGTGACGAAGCCAAATTGCTTTTTCAAGCTTTTCTTTCTTCAAGTGAGCTAATGCAGTAATACGCTAGCAATCTAATTTAATCAAGAGGACCTTTGTCTGGAATCAAGAGGCCAAAGAGTGCACCTTGATGCATCTAGAGTACCTGTGGGCTGGTAAGAGTTAATGTTGTACTTTCAAGGTGCTGTATGCATGTTGACTAATTAATGTGCCCAATACCCCTTCAAAGTTGGTCATGCATTATCTCAGTTTTACAGATGTAGAAACTGAGAGTGGAACTTCACACAGAGCCATGTATATTTGACTGCTGTTGTGTTCTCAATGCACAGGGAGCCCCTGTTGCCTTCACTGGGGCTGAGCAGCAGCAAAGCATGAGAAGGGAAGCCGCAGTAACTGGCCAGGATTAGCACTGCTGAGCTGCAGGATTCCATCTCCATGATGAATTTCCTACAGTGGATTGCCACATCCCTGCAGCATGCCTCTTAATAGAGTTATGTTGGGACTGAAAACTGCTAGGGCAGATAGAGCAGCTTGTAGGATTATATGTGGACAAGTGGCAGGTTGCATTTCTCAGCCTATATTCCTGTTATTTCAAGACTAGGTTTGGTGAAAGAGAACTTCTGAAAAAGATCATTGATGGTGGATGAACAAACAGAAGTGCCATAACTGTGACAAATGCTTATTTTGTTTAATTGCACAAAACAATAGAGTAAGAAATCTGTTTAATGTTTTGTTGCTTGTTTTTTTTTTAAATGTGACACACAAGAGGGGAAGAAGTGGGATAACTCTAGTTCTCTCTCTCTTTACGTTGATTTAATCACCAACATATACAGATATGAAAGACTGACATGCATTTTTCCCTAATGTTTTCTGAGGTTTCATCAGTGATGCTCTAGATTCAGAATATACAAACATGTTTCTGAGCTTAAATAAAAACCTTCTAGAGCAGAAGATTTTTAAGTACATAAGCAACAGGAAAGTTTTATGATAAAAATCATTGTGATTATGTATTTTTTTTTGCCTTCTATCCTAGTCACTGGTATTAAAATAGGAGTAGTTCTGGTTTGGGGGATGAGGACAAGGTAGATGGATAATAAGCTACATAAAAGCCCAACCCAGCTTCACACACATCCTGACACTACCAACAAGTGTAAGGTATTCAAATCCACTTGCATTATGGTAAGGAAGGAGAATGACACGTTGATGGGGAGGAAACCCACCTGCAGTTACCAATACCAACAGCAGAGGTGTGAGCATGGCCATAGCTCTGTCCTCTGATGTGCCAGACTGGCACGGTGGCAGACACTCACTAATTGACTCATCCAGAAATAATCTGTCCCATAGGGTGTCAATCAGCTCCTTTAATGCGTTGACGAGAGGATCAGTACATTACCTTGCTCCTCTGAACAACAGGGTCTATACCTTCTGAATATATTTTCCTTTTTACAGGCAGCAAAATAGTTATGCCGATTAAAATGTATCCATAAATAGATAACAAGAATTATAACAGAGGGGACAAGAATTGCTGGACTATAACGTATCTCACACTTGGAGGAAGAGAATGGCAATGGTCAATGGCAAATAAAGGCCAGAGATGAGAGCTCTGTCTTGTAAAATTATTCCCTGGACTGTACCTCATTGGTGGCATTTAACTGTACCATTCATGGTAAAGTGAAAGGAACTACTGCAGCAAATACAATGCCCCTGTCTGAAGCATTGTCCTGAAAACCTCATCGCTCACAACTTATTCTCTCTCTGTGTGCACAGGTCAGAAAGTTGACTACAGTTGTCCTGTGACAGCAACACTATTGCTACTTTCATAAAATGCCACAAAGTAAATCTGTTTTTCTCTATCTGTAAAGCATACTTCAGTCTCAAACTAAGTTCTCTGCTTTCTGACTGTTAAGGCAAGAAAAGAAACCAGATTTTGCCCAAAATAAGTTATCAGAGAATGAAACCCTTGAGACTATTTTATGAACTATCATTTTGGTTCCAGCCTTTTCTGTCTCTTTTCTATCCATGTCTCCATCCTACGCCACATTTTTCCTTGTAGCAAAGTAGCAAAGGAGATGATGATGTCAAGAATTAATTGAAGTGATTTGTTAATCATACAGCCTGAAAACTGGGCTTCAGTTACACATATGCAGATAGGCTCCCTGAAGGGCATCAGTAACAAGGTTTATTAAGTAAGTTAAACAGGAACATCTGCTAGTCTTCATAGGGCCCTTGTCCAGGGCTTCTGGCTAGGTGTAAGTCACCAGATACACCTCAGCTGTCCCAAAACAAAAGTTCCATCAAAGCTGAATTATGAGAAAGTAGTCTGGGTATGTGCTGGAGACAAGCCTCCAGAAACTTGGCTGAAATACAGATTCAGGAATGTATCTGGGTCTAACAGGGGTGGCAGTGTTAGAAATGCAGTAATGTGGATCCATTGATTAAATGGGTTTGGTTTGATGAGCTGGTACAAAGTTGTAAAGCCAGGGCAGACAACAAGAGACTCTGGGAAAGACGAAAAGAGCAGCCATGGGGTTCTCTTGCTGAACACCTGCAAAGTCCTGCTGTGGGGCCTTACAAAGCTAAGGGGAACCACTGCCACCTCGAAGACAGAAGAGCTTGGGGTCATGTACAGTTGGATTCATATAGGACAAGAGGACATTGAGGGGTGCTACTGGCTCTGTGTGACCTGCAATTTACTTGTACAGATAAGGTTGTGGGGTTTTTATTGCCAGACTAATGACACTGAACACTGAGACTCAACTTGCAATGAACTGATTGATCTTAGGTTGGAAGTGAGCTCTGGAGGTCATCTGGCCCAACCCTCTTCTCAAAGCAAATCCAACTGTTAAGGCAGATCCAACTTCAAGGCTGGTTCAGCTCAGGTGTGTGTCTTAGTGGGAACTTGGGATGGATAGCAGCAGAAATTAACCATCGGTGCTGGCAAACATCCATAAGGTCAGAAAGGGAGTCACAGTACGTTTCCTTACATTAAACTTGGAGCAACACTCAAGGGTCCAGATCTGAGCTAACTCCTGTCACATCACCAGAAAGGACTGCATTTGTTGTAGGAACTGACAATATGCCAACATGCAAAAAAATGAAGCAAGCAAAAGCTACAGACTAATCTTGCTCCACAGACCACAAGTCCTCAGAGGCAGTATCTCATGGATTCAAGTGATGCTAGGGAGGTAAATCAACAAGTTGCCTATGGTAATACCTACGACCATGGCTGAAGTGATTTGGCCAAGACAGGAGACTGTATTCTGCATGGGGTTAGGGAACAACAAATATTAGTAAATCTACTACAAAATCAGAATTTTCTTCTTTTGTTTTTCTTGAGGGGAAGGACTTCAGAAGTAAATAGGAAACAATTCAGGATGTACATTTATCTCACTGGTGATCAGAATACATAAACATTGAAGACATGAGAAACAGCATGAGAAATGGAGAAAGTCAATAGCAAAACAAAAAAATGACCAAGCTAACAAATGACAAAGGGCCTTTACAGGAGGCAGGATGTGTCCTGATTACTGATTTTGAAACTGCAGGTAGTGGTTGGAGACTGGGAAGAAGTGGACAGTGGAAATGTCAGATATGAATTTGTGATGTGGTAAATCAGTTAGAAGAATGAAGCTGCTGTGCACTCAGCTGTAAGTGCTACAGAACTGTGATTTCATAAACTTCACTGCATTTTAGTAAGGCGGTATTGCCATTTTTTTGAGTGAATTCACTGAGACAGCAGAAAGCAAATGTAATTTAATTTTGGGTTCATACATTGGATCAATTTAAAGAAATTTCCCCATGTGCCACGTAACCACCTACCCATTATAAACTATGTCCTCTGCTGATATCTCAGATCAGGCAGCCAAATCTCTGGTATAGAATAGAAAAAGAACAGAACAGAACAGAACAGAACAGAACAGAACAGAACAGAACAGAACAGAACAGAACAGAACAGAACAGAACAGAACAGAACAGAACAGAACAGAACAGAACAGAACAGAACAGAACAGAACAGAACAGAATAGAATAGAATAGAATAGAATAGAATAGAATAGAATAGAATAGAATAGAATAGAATAGAAATAGTGTAGAAGTTCTACAGTAACCTACAATGGTCATCTAGTTCAACTGCCTGACCACTTCAGGGCTGACCAAAAGGTAAAGCATGTTATTAAGGGCATTGCCCACATGTCTCTTAAACACTGACATGGTTGGGGCATCAACCACCTTTATAGGAAGCCTGTTCCTGTGTTTGACCACTTTCTTGGTAAAGAAATGCTTCCTACTGTCCAGTCTAAACCTCCCCTGGTGCCTCTGTAAGCCATTCTCATGCATCTTATCACTGGTTACTGGGGAAAAGGAATCAGCACCTCCTTCTCTACTTCCCCTCCTCAGGAACCTGTTGAGTGTAATGAGTTCATCCCAAGGCCTCCTCTTCTCCAAACTAGACAAACTGAGTCCTTAGCTGCTCCTCACAGGACATGCCTTCCAGGCCTTTCACCAGCTTTGTTGCCCTCCTCTGGATACAATCAAGGGCCTTCAGATCCTTCTTGAACCATGGAGCCCAGAACTGCATGCAGAACTCGAGGTGAGGCTGCACCATCAGTGAATACAGGGGGAGAATCACCTCTTTTGGCTGGGTGGTTGTGCTGTGTTTGATGCATCCCAGAATGTGGTTTGTCCTCATGGCTGCCAGGGCACACTGCTGGCTCTTATGGAGCCTGCTGCCAGCCTGTACCCTCAGATCCCTTTCTGCAGGGCTGCTCTCCAGACACTCCCTTCTCCATTTATGCTTGTGCCCGATATTACTCTGTCCTGGACGCAGAATCTGGCATTTGGACTTATTAAATTTTCTGCCATTAATGCTCCAATGCCCAATGCTCCAATCTTGGCCAGAGAGATGACACATGGCAATGACTGCAAACTGACAACATCCCTGTTTATGTAGGCTCCTAACACTCAAAACCTGCCTTTCTTTATACAAAAGTCT
Organism: Chaetura pelagica; assembly: GCF_000747805.2. NCBI lineage: Eukaryota > Metazoa > Chordata > Aves > Apodiformes > Apodidae > Chaetura > Chaetura pelagica. The sequence continues at coordinate 795,327 of NW_009952566.1, forward strand.
TCAGATGAAGAAGTCTGATTTAGACTTGGCAGCAGATGTACTATAGAAAACAAACTCTGTGAAACTGGAGGCAAAACACAAGCTACAGTTATGTGCTTGCAACCGTCTGTGAGTTTTTTTTAAAGCACAGAGGAGGTTGTTGGAATCACCTGTGCCTCAGCAGGTGACCTTCCCTGTGGCGTTGTCACAGGGAGTGCCTTTAAAACTCAAATTCATGATGACAAGCTTCAGGCAGCTGCGGCCAGCCAGGGGAGCTGTGAGAAGTTTTTTTCACAGCTCTGCAAGAGGCAACCAAAAACTCTGGGCTCTCCTGGGGTAGGTCAGCTGCCAGCACTGGGTGTCAGCAGGCGGAGCTGGTTGTGTGGGTGGGGAGCTTGCTTTATACTTGGCAACCTGGCAGGAGGCAAACAAAAGCCTGGGGAAATCCCAGCGGTTTATACAGCTCTGGCAATTGCAAGGACTCACGCGTGAGGTCCAGCAACTTCTGGTGACCCACCTTGGCAGGCACAGGAGAGCATGGTCAAGCCAGGGAGCCTGGGAACAGAAGTAAAGTTGAGCTCTGCAATCTCTCTCCCAGGATGCCTGAAGAAGGCAGACGTGGGACTGCCAGAGACCTGTGAGTCATAGCAACCTCCGAAAGGGAAAAGGTGAGCTGACAGGAGGATAGCATGTTTATACCCTGGCATCAGAGGCATGTTGGGATTAGTCTCCGCTCTAGTGCTCTGTTAAAGGAGCTCCTTTGTTGGAGCACTTGGAAAGCCCTCTGTAATAAATACAGTCGCCAGCATGGTCTTACTGTCTTTGTTATTTGCCTGTAGCAATATGGTGCTATCTCCATCCCAAAAGTTAAGACAGAAGAATTGTGCACTATATTTTGAAAAGCAGGCCTCATGTCCAGTTCCATTAGATATCTCTGAAAGCTTTATGCAGTGTTCTGTGTCCTAAAAGGTGTAGGCTATATATAAAATAAAAATGTCACTAGTGGTGTGCAGCTGGTATAATGGATATTGTATGTAATACTGCAAAAGCTCAGTCTCTTAATGTGAGGAAATACAGAGGACCAGGTAATATACAGCTTTTGAGAAGAAGAACGAAATGTCTTTCTTGCTCACACAGAGTGTTCAGCACATCAATATGCAAATTGTTGGGATGATTTGTCAATAAGTAAGTTCAACATTGTACTCACACTAGATTTACTACAGATGTTCCTATATACAGTAGGCATAGAAAAGAAAAAGAAGTGCATTTATATACCCACTTGGAACAAATAATTGTATCTTTTCTATAAAGAATGAATGAAGAAAAAGAAAATAAATAAATGCTTTTTTAATCTTTGCAGAAGAGCTGTTTCATTCTGTCTTCCCGTCTGTTGCAAGGTGATGTGCTGGTTCACTAGAAACAAAAGCACTGAAAAACAAACCCAGTCATCAAATCTGTTGTTTCTGTCGTAACAGGTAAGTTCCAGGTTTTAATCAACTTTGGAAGAAAGGTAATTCCAGGGATTTTGATTACAGGCTAGTGATGAGCTTACAGGAATCTGTAGAGATTGTGTTAGGTTTTACCACCTGTAACTGTTAATTTGCTGCATTTCCACTGCTGTATTTCATTCTTCTGCACATTCATCAAGCAAGGCTGCATTTGCCCAAACAGCTTAATTTGAAAACAGTTGTGCTAGTGCACATTAAATGATCTCAAAGTGTCTATCTGGAGATTACTTTGCATCCCTGTCATGTCCTTCTGGGTTCCAAGTTTCTCTTAGATCCTGCGTAGCATCTTAATGTTTTATTGTGTTTACAGTCATGATGCAGGTGACAACTGAGGTTGTCGGGAAAGTTCAAAATATCAAACGTACATTTCAAAAGTACTTTAGTTGATTGTTTCTCCCTCCCTTCTGTGTTCTGTAATGGAAATACAGAGCTTTCCTTGGCCTTATGAAGCATGTTTGATAGACACACAAGTTGCCCATGTGCCCTCTCCTGCGTGGCTCACCTGCGGGTGCAGCTCTGCAGTGGTGGCCTGATGGCTGGACCAGAAGCAGGTGGGTCATGGTTTTCTCCATGCTCTGAAGATCGGTCACTGAAAGCTTTGCCCAATGGGTCTTCTTCATCTGAGTGCCCCAAAAGTTCTGTTAAGATGAATCAAGATATGGTCACAGGCTTGCCTAATTTAAAAATACCAACCCAGCTGCCAACTGTTTGCCTTAGATATCAATAAGGACAAGGGTGTTCTCTCTTGTAATGGATGAAATCAAATGGAAAACCGTGCTCTTATACAGCTTTCATCCTTGACTTTTCCCCTTGCAAAGGAAGCCAAGTGGCTAATGATCAGTGACAACACATCCAAGAGTTTTTGGAAGAGAGGGAGTGTGTGTAGGCTTAGTTAACAAGAAGGAAATGCCTTATCTAAAGTGTCAACTACAAAAGGTCTAGCTGGCTGCCAAAGGCTGCTGTATTTCACTGTTGCCATACAGATCAGTGTCTCATCAGTTAGACTGTTCTCCCACAAGGGTATATGTAACTCCTTTCTTTAAAAATAAAGCCTTTCCTTAGCTTTGTTTCAAAATATTTTCGTTCACAATCAAGACCTGAAGTCTTCATGCAGGTGCAGGAGGGACCTCCAATTCCCAAGTTTCAGTCTGAGCCCTTTGGGCAAGTAAATTGTTTGAAAATACCCAAGCCACTTAAAATTACAGAGAAGGAATCTTCACATATTCTAGGTGTAAGACTGAAAAGAAACAAATAAATAAATAATGTAATCAAACCCCAGGCTAGCAGAATTTGGATTAAGGAAAAAAAAAATCCTGTTACAGATAAAGACTTTAAAAGATTTTTCTCAAAATCGTGAGACCCCTTTGCGTTTTTTCTTTTTTTAATCCTGTTTCTCTCCCCTTGTTCTCTGCCTTCCCAGATCCTGTATAAGCTAATCTGCACGATACCCATGGCAACACCATGGGCAGTGTGAAGAATAAAATGCTCTTGCAAGCGTTGCCATACTGCTAGTTTACATTTTGGCCAGAGACCCAGAGTGCTCACCAGCTTAGGAGGGCAAATCTACTTGTAAGTGCCTCTGAATCTCTGAGTCCTAAAAAGCTAATGCTGTAAGATTGCTGTGGACTCTTTTTACTCTTCATGCTACCTAAATATTATTAGCATCTGCAGTGCAAGAGAGAGTGAAGTGTGGCAACCAATTTGGCTTTCTCAGGTAGCTGATGAGTCTCCTCCTGTGCTGCTGTTTCCCACATGTGGAGCAATGTGGGGAATTGCTGAAAACAACCGACCTGGTCAGGGGCAATATAACTCCAAGCATGAATACCTTACAGTAAATGCAGGAGCTAAACTGGCCCTGGTGCAGCTTCTCCTCTACCCCAAATTAAAAATCCAAAGAGAAAAAAAGGAGGGAGGAAAAAAATGTACAAGCAATGGTCTGTATCTATGAAACTCAACTCAAGAGCAAGTAAATAGGTTTCTCTGAAGATCTCTTCTTGGAGCCTATTGCAGAGTGAGCAGCCAAGAGAATGAGGGGAGCAATACAGAGAACTTAAAAGGTGCAGGAGAAACTGCTTTTGATAAACATGAAGAACTCTGGGAAAGGGCTTAAACAAAATATCTGTTGATACGTGTGTGATCCACTGTCCCACTCTGGTGGGACAAACTTTGACAGCCTCAGCCTGGGAACACAGCTCTCATTGGCATGCTTCTACCTGTGAACCAAGTCTTTGGTCCTGCAGAGCCTTCCTTTTCACTTGTCCTTAGCTTTTAAGGAGGGAAATTAACCTTTTTCCCACTTTTTTTTTTTTTTTTTTTCTTTTCACCTACTCTGTAATGTCTAAAGCCTACTTGATTTGCCTCTTGAAGTTGCAAACTATCACCAGAATACAGTGTCCGTGGCTTCTCCTTAGACATGACTCCTGAGACTGGCCTAGCTCCAAAGAGCAGTGGCATCTCAGAACATAAATGAGAGAGAAGTGTGTATTGAGAAAGGAAACAAAAAAGGATTTGGTCAGCTTGGTCTTGAACTCTTTCCATCATACTGTTTATTTGCATTTTCTCATACCTGCTGAGAACCAGATCTGAATAAATCACAGCCCTCTCACATCAGTCACTTAAGTGTAACTCATGTATGTGCTCTGGGAGAGACCTGGTAGCTTTGCAATGTGAAGGGGGCTACAATTTGGGTGTACCCTGTTCACATGTGGCATAGCAGCCTTCTGGTACCTGAAGGAGCCTACAGGAAAGCTGGAGAGGGACTTTTTACAAGGGCATGTAGTAACAGGACAAGGGGGAGCAGTTTCAAACTGAAAGAGGCTGGATATACTGCCCAGAGAAGCTGTGGATGGAGGTTTGAGCAACCTGGTCTAGTGGAAGGTGTCCCTGCCCATGGCAGGGAGGTGAAACTAGATGATCTTTAAGGTCCCTTCCAAACCAAACCATTCCAAGATTTTGTGATTCTATGATATTTCTAATATATGACTAAGATGGCCACTGACTTGGATATTTCATGCTGTGGATGCAGCACAGCTACACCTTGTTAAAGAATGCTAGTGGATGCCTCATGGAAAACAGAGCAGTCTGTCATATGCAAGCACACAATTTTAGCCAAAATTGAGGAACAAGGGGGTTTCTCACCCAAGGGAGAGCAAATAGATTTCTTTGCACGTTCATATCTGGATTAAATATCTGCAACTGATCTAAAGTTAGAAGGATTGAACCTATTCAAGCCTGGGTATAGAGCTGCAGTGTTGCAGTAGTACATTAGATAGGATCAGGTGCCAGGAGTGGTTCAAAGCCACAAAACCATCAGATATGAGCTCCAGAGTAAAGAAATAAACATTTTTGTTGTGGGACATTGGACTGTGTTCCCTGTGAGAAGTGCTGCAGCAGAAATAACAAATGCATAAGGAACACTGTTTAAACAACACAGCCCTTCCCAAACCAGAGGCAACGTATCCCACATTTAATTAATAAGGGCAGGATTTTGGCAACAACGCCATAGAGCTGGGTGGTGGTCCTCACATTTAGATGAGGGCTCTGGCTAGGGTTTGGTGCTTAATAAAGACTTGACTCTGTGCTAGCACTGGAGGTATCATAAGTTGCACCTGAGATTTCATATTCAGGTTATCTGGGTTCTTCCTTTGGTTTATTGCCCAATAAACTTGCTGTTTTTAATTGTAACCTAATATTTGCTTATCATGTTAGCATCTGAGGATTTTAATCTGAATTTGAATTTTAAAAACCTGAAAGTCAGTATCATGGCTAACATTGTTTCATCATTAAGGTAATTTATCAGATGCAATAATATGAGTGATATTGGGCTAAAAATCTTCATCTACAAAATCTCATTTGTCATTACAAATATTAGGATAATGTTGCACACACACAACTGCTCAGTGTGCATCCTGCATTTCTAAAATCTGCTGACAGCTGCTCTTGTTATGTCCAGGGCCTGTCTGAAATAGCCAAATACATTTCTTTACAAGTCCACTAGAAGTTTTCTTACACTTTTATGAGCAGGATGCTTTCTGAACACCGTTCACAGCTGATGAGATCTCATGCTTTCCCTGCTTATAGATGTGTAATTATTTAACTGTATCTATTCTCTTTCGGATCTGTGCCTGAAAACTAGAAGGTGTTTCCATTCTCCAGTATCCTCCACTGGACTTTCAGGGTTAAAAATGCATTTTAAAACATGCGATCCCACGGTAAAATGAAAATCTCATGTTAATATTGTTTGCAAATTGACAGCTTTACTTAAGAGAATCCATTAAATTATTTACAAAGCAGCAGCTGCTCTTGGAAAAAATAGCCTTTTTTGGGGGCATGAAAAATAAACTAGTTGATAAGCCAGAGATAGGCCATTTGACTTCTTCTTTGTGTGCCTGGCATGGCATGCAGAGCCAATTCTGTTCAATCTGATGTTTACAGAGCAATCGTAATGTACGACCTCCTTAGGCAACAGGGCCACAAGAAGCCTTTAAAACGCTGAAGCAAGCATTTAATCAAAACTCTTCATGCTGATCTTTGAAAAATTCAGCAAGGTCAAAAAATGTAACTCCTTCTAAAGATAAAATATCGTTTTTTTGCTCCAGGAGTTGCAAATATATCCCAATGAACTCCCAGTGAACCACACAGACATCAGAAATACTGGTGTGTTTTGTTTTTTTTTAAAATAAGTAAATAATTCAGTTTTTCTAAAAGAAACAAATCAAGGGTCTGATGAGCAAAGCGAGTGCTGTAAAACAGTATGGTTTAATAATAACCCAAACAATCATACTTTTTTTTAGGCATTAAAGTAAATAATTTTTTTTTAAACCTGAATAGCTACTTCCATGTGAATACATTAATATCTTCTTTTATTATGCATTAACTTGTTATTTTACTTTTTAAAAATTTTTACCTGTTGAAATCAAGCTCTTGAGCTTTTGTGATTTTTTGTTCATTTTATTTGGGTTTTTTGTTTGTCTTTAAGGCAAATAACCACTGCAGGTGGTGTGAGATTAAGCATAAGCTCACACATTATCAGGCTACTTCACCTTAACTCTACCCCAGGTTTTCTCAAACTATAGGAAGGTATTTTTAAAGCCACTGAGTAATAGTCTTTTGGCATCCAAATTAGAGGGAACTTCCACTGCTGACTTGAGTGTGGTCAGTTCTTTTCTTCTGGCTACAATTGTTTTCCTGAAAATGTCTTTCTAAATAAACAGATTCTAATAAAATTGTTTAGTTTTA
>NW_009952566.1:802087-806047 GCF_000747805.2 Chaetura pelagica
TATCATTCTAAACTTCTCAGCTTCTTTTGGTCTAGTTTTCCATGGCTTCTGATTTTTGTGTTGTTAATTCCCAGTGCTGACATATTTTCATTTGACAAATACAAATTGTCAAAATATTTGTTTTATGGTACTTGTAAAGCTCAATGAGAAGAGCTGTAACTGCTGAGAGAGCTGGAAAAGATACACCAAATCAAAATATCTCCCATTTGCCTTGTAATACCTGAGAAAATACAGCACTTCAATCACTACTAAATCGAAGCAACCCTTGATGGCAGCATAACATGTCATTATTTCACTAGTTGGATAGTAAGTGTACTAGTAGCAGCAAAACTGTTTCAGTGGGTGTGCCAGGACATTTAAGAATTAAAACAAACGTCATGTGATAAAACTGAAGAAGTAGTTAACATTTATAAACAACTCTTTTTTGTTTTTTTGTTTGTTTGGGTTTTTTGTGGGTTTTTTTTATTATTTGGGTTTTGTTTGTTTGTTGTTTGGTATTTTGGGGTTTTTTCGTAGTATAGACATCACTTAGCAGCCTTCTGCACTTGCAGTGCAACCTTGCTTTAAAACTTCTTGTACGTGGAAATGCCAAGCCTTTCCTAGCTCCAGCTGAGATTTCAATCTCTACTACTCATTTGCTCTGCTAGAATCACACAAAATTAAGCTAACCACTATTTAGTTAATTTTATATCTCCCTGGAACCTAAGGAATCAGGTTCCTTAGGAACTACCCTAGCAATGCCAATACTATTTAATTAAAAAAAAAAAAAAAGAGGTGTGTCTTACAAAATGATCCAGATGTGGTAGTACCAAGCTGTGAGGGGTCGCCAGCCCGAAGAGATGGAATAACCAAGGATTTGTTTCAATTGCAGGCCCTTTCACTTCAAAGACTTGAGTAGTGTCCCAGCAATAGAGATCTTGCACCTCTAGATACTATCAGGTTTCCCAAACCGTAAGTTTCCCTGGTAATCTTGGCAGCAGGCAGGTGGCTCCTCTCAGCTGCCAATGCATGTTAACAAGCTGGAGCACCAAGACAGAAGATGAGCAACCTAAGGCTGCTATTGCTCAGTAATTACAGCAGGCACAGGAGGGAGGACATTCCTGATGATGAGGCATTTTCTTTGTTTGATTAAGTGCTACTTTAGACTAGGTCTTCTATTTTTTCTTCTTCTATTTTTTTAAGTGGCTATCCAGAAATACCTGTTCTAAAGGAAAGCTGGGCAAATGCTGCTGGTGATCAGAGACTTCTCCATTATTTGGAGTGAAGGCTGCAGCAATGGAAATGTGGGTGCATGCTCCAGAGCATCTCAGCAAAAGCATTCAGGGAAGTACTGATTATTTTTTAGTGATGGTCTAGAGACTCCACAGAGGCAAAAGTGCCTCTGGCATTGCAAGCCCCAACCCACAACGGGCAAAACAGGTGCTGCCAAACATGTGTGTTCCTTCAGCTGCTCTTTGTGACGCCCGTGAACAGGGCACACCCTCTGCTTGGCACTTCCAGCCCAAGGACCCAGTGACTCTCCTCCCAGCTTCCTCCCTCCAGGCATCCAGAGCAGGGAAATGTGCTGGACAGGCTGGAGGCAAATAGGCTCAGGGGAGAAGAAAACCATTTCAGGGGGTTAACTGAAAGAGAAATACATCTGCAAAAACAAGATGCAGAATGGAAGCCTGCAAATAAATGCTGCCAGCTGGAAGCTGGCCAAACTGATAAAGCAGAACATAAATTGAGGGTTAAATGTTTTGGATGCTGAATGTTTAGAGTTCAAAGAGGAGCTCAAGGAAACTCCCAGCCACCAGGTCCACACAAAGTGGCTCCAGGCAAACACAAGCCTTCTGCAGGTCAGGTCTATTTCAAACAGAGTTTCCAAAAGGGAATGGTCTGGATGAATGGTTAAGGGACATCTTCTAGCACCTTTGAGTTCTGTGCAAGGGAAGACAATGACCACAGGTGAGCTATGTCTGAGGGGCAGAAGGAGTTGCTTTCTGCAGGCAAATGGATGAGAAGTGCATCTGCCCACATCAAGTTGGGAGAATAATGTGTAGCTGTAGATGTATTTCCATTGCTTGGTAAAAAGAGGCAGAAGGAAACTGCTTTTCCAGGCCAGGAGGTGAGAGAAACCAGGGCAAGGCTGCAGGTCACTCTGCTTTCCCTGGAGCATCAGCTCCTGTCCGTGTCAGGAGGGGGGTTCTGTACCTGATGGTAGAACCCAGTTTTCACCAGGTATATAAAGACCAAGGGATTACAGCTAGATACTTCTGCCTAAGTCCCAGGGAGAACAGAACATTAGAGCTATGCTTCCTTTTCCAAAGAAAATCTCTGTTTTGTGTCTGCATGTGTTACTGTTTTCTACACAGTGGATTGGAGGTAGGAAAGTCACCTTTTTCCACTGGACCAGGAAGCTGTACTCAAAACACAGGATGGGACAGCTGCTGATGTGCCTCTCTGATACAACACTTCCTGTGCCAGGCCCTTTTGGTGGTTATGTGACAAGGACCCTGTGTTTCCAGCACTGACTCTCCCCTAGATGCTATACAACAAGCCCACCTTGGTCATCAGAGAGCCTCTTTTTTAATCAGCTGAGGTCTGACTCCTTTACTGAGATCTGCATCATTATCCCACACTACCATGGGGTATGAGAGTGGCATGGGGACAGCAAGGCACAGCTGCACAACACCAAGGCTCTTAGTGCAGGAATTACATTTACAGGTGGGAAAGTCTTAGTTGTAGTATCAACAGTTTTTGAGCAGGTGCACAACTATGCCATAGAGCTCGAGCAAGGCTAGAGTTCAAGAGTTAGCTAATTGTATCTCTCTCAGAAAGGAATTGCCTCAGACCAGTTAATTTGTCAAGATAACGAATTACAGCAATTCTCTTCATTTGGAGCTGGGCCACTAACACTGCTCTGAACTGTATTTAAACTCTTGATGACAAAGACTGAAAAAGATATTGCAATACTGGAGGTACAGGTTCCTAAAGCAAAACTGCACTGTATAGCTGGAGCTGAGAGGCAGCAGGGGCATGCGAGTACACATCCTGCATATCCCTTAGATATGAAGAAATTCCCTGGGGCACTGACTCTGGTGCTTGGGCAGGCAGAGTTCATCTTGAATCTCTGGGAGTGACTTAGGTCCAAAAAGGATAATATAGTACCCATCAAGTCTTGATTTCTGCAATATGAGATAACACGAGCAGAATTTTTACCTCCCCCTTAAAAAAAAAAAAAAAAAAAGGAGAGAAACAGCCCACAAAAGTATTGATTTGATGTTATTGAAGGTTTTCTGGTAGCCACAAGAAAAAGCCCCTCCATGGGCCCGATTCTGTGATTCCCATGACAGAGTATTCTCACAAGTCTCAGGTCGCTACCACATTTTTCTTTCCTGTGCAGCAGTAGAAGAGAACAAGTTTGGAGGAGGGGGAAAGCAGAAATAAGCTTCAGTAAAAATGCAGGCTTAGCTCAATGACTGTCATCTCTTTTTGCTGAAAGTGAAGTAGACAGCATCAGGTAAAATAAAATGACATAAGTTCTTGTGCCAGACCTTCTCCTCTGGTTAACAGGCATTCCTTCCCCCACAAGAGAAATGTGGACCAGCATAAATCCTGTACATTGACTCAGGGGAACTGTAAGAATTGGGGATGAGTAATACTGTCCCTGAAGGATGCTCCACACATGCTTAAGCTGGGGAGTAGGACCAACTTTCCTTGGGCTTCAGCGGGGTGTTCCTCCAAAGAAGTCAGAACAAAGCCTCTGCTGCTACTGGCATCTCCTATGATTGGAGTAGGAGACATTGAAGACTCTTCCATTTGTCCCCCAGCAGTGCTTTTTATGGTGCTAGAAAAATCTGGAATGTTTTCAGAAATTATTTCATGCTGGTAGGTTAAGCAGAAATAATGTTGGGTAAAGAGAGAGAAGTATGCAAGACTTTTGACACAGACAACCTGACTCTTGCCTTGCAGCTTGTT
>NW_009952566.1:806092-810988 GCF_000747805.2 Chaetura pelagica
TCGTGATACCCAGAATAATCATTCTCTACCTGTAAGTCCACTTAATTTAGAAAAGTGAAGTGGCTTTTAGTTTGGAATAAGTGCATCCACATGCAGAGTTCTTTCAAAATACCTAATCTGGTCATTGCCACATGTAAACAAGTCCTTATAAATTGATGGGGATGGTAAAGAACCTGTGAAGGTATGACCCAGGACTTCTTACTCAATTTGCAAGCACTTACTTAGACCTGTTTTCCCCAGGGCTCATATGGTGATCAACGGAGTAACAGAGAGGCAGGTTCAATTTAAACAACACAGTCATATGTTTGAAATAGAAATGAGCTTTTGAAAACTGTCTCCACCCTTCTCCCCTCGAGTTCCAAGTCTATCTTGCTTGAGTTGATCCTCACTTTTAAATACCACAGTGAAGTGGTAATCTAGGATTCAGCAGATCTCAGAAATGTTGATAGCCCATAACATTGGGTCTAAGGCTGGTAGGGGCTGGAGATAAAGTGCTTGTAGCCTCTTCTAGAATAAATGTGTGGCTGATAAAGGGAAACTTTATGTTGCTTGCAGATAGTTTCTTGGCTTCAGCTGCAGTAGAAATGTCTTGCAGTGCACAAATTGCACAGAGAGGCTTAAATGTTAAGGTCGAAAATTAGAGAAAGAACAGATCTTTGCACAATGTGTTGTGTCATCTTGTGCAATACGTAGGGTGCTTGTCTGTTTTTCTTCCCGAGACTTTTCTGCTGCTGAAGTGCTCCTGGGAAAGAAAGGGCCATCTCAGATGGGAAATCTGGGTTGAGGTTGCTTTGATTGTGTTTGTCATGGCTTAGTGCGTGTGTCCACACAGCGTGGCAGCAGCAAGAGCTATGTGGGAGATGCAAAGTGACCTAGATCAGCACCCCTAATTCCTGCAGTTGTGCTAGTTGTTTCGTTCTTTGCAAGTGTGAACCAAATACTAGTCATGTTAGCAACTGACCTTGTTTTCTTGGAGAAAGCTGTGTAAAAAAGGATATAACAACGCTCTTGACACTTACCTGACAGGATGTTGTGAAGCTTAATTAAATGTGTGCAAAAGCATTTTGAGATCCTTAGATGAAAGATGTTTTTATAAATGCAAATTATAATAATTATGGCTAGTAACCACCATCAACTACTGAAACAATTAATTCAGGTTGCCACAGGCCATCACAACAACGTGTGCAAAGAGGCACCAGCCATTTAATGACATATGTGTTGCGTGAGAACTCAAAGCCTTGAAAATGCTGTAAACAAAGAGGGAAAAAACTAGACACTCGGGGGCTTGCCCCTGCTGGGTGCAGTTGGTGGAAATTTCCCTGATTGCTTCCATCACCCCCATGTTGGCATTGCAGTTCATCCCCAAGGAGAAGAGCCCACCTTAAAGATTGCAGCAGTGGGATAATTTTAAGTCCAAATGATCTTTATATTTAACATTGCAAGGAAACTGAAAATGGCAGCAAACAGCCTGGTTCACAAAAATCAGGAAATATGTAAATATAACTCTGTTTTTCATTTAATGATCCTGCTCACACCCCCCCCCACTTCTCAACTATAGGAACATATACCTCCACATATCATGCACCCCCCCTCCCCCCCGGCCCAGCCCACTTACAGCAACACAGAATAGACTTTGGCTACAGGGTATTATCCAGCTGACTTTCCAAGGGTGAAAACAAAAGCTAAGCAATCAAGATGTGTCTGGCCAAATACTTGAAGGCCCAGTGCACACATTTAGTTGACAACTGACTGAAATCTGAACCATTTTGCTCAGCCTTTCTTGTTGCTTCAAACCTGATTTGGGTTTAAATAGCTAAAACCTACAGGTGTTTAAATGCTCTCCCTTGTCAACAGAACAGCCTCATCAGACATGGTCTGTGGACACGGTCAGACTGGAAGAGATATCCGAAGACCCCACAGGTGAATCCCAAAGAGCAGGCTAGACCACCTGTGCCCCTCAGGCTTATTTCATTGCTTGCCTTTAAAGACAAAAATCCAGAAGAGTAGTAGTTACCAAGCATCCAACTCAGCAAAGCAATTAGGCTAAATGCACTGCAGCTAGAAATTTAAGCAATGCACTGAATTTAATTTGATAATTCATGGTCATACGACTGAAACCTCTAACATTTACCCTAGCAGCAAATTAAATCAGCTTTCTGATCAAGTGAAAAATTTTATGCTATTGAAGTTTGAAAGTGCGAAGCACACACTTATTAAAAGGAGTTTTTTTCTTTTATTTTAATGGAGAAAAACTTGGGATCAGTTAGTTGCCTAATCCAAATAATGGAAAAATGGGAATACTATCTGTAAATAAAGCCTGAATTACAAAAAAGTATTGCTTTCTCATTCCTGCCAGACTAATGTGCTCCTATTCAGTGGGTTTCAAGGAAAAAAAATGTAAGGTTGTTTAGACTAACCTTACTCTGGTATCAACAAGCTTAATACTTGCAGAGTTTAACAGAAGGTAGCTTTCCATGTATCAACATTGAAAATGCTTGTATGTTTTTTTCAGCCCCTTTAAGAACATTGACTTTCTATAATACCGTTTATGCTTTAAGAACTGGGATACTATGTTGGGAATGTCTTGGGTATGTTTTCATAAAATGAGGGCCAAGTTTTTATGGGATCTGTCTCTGTGTATGTATTTATACAGAAAATCAGCAACGCTGGTGCAGTGGAAGAAAACATGCTACACAGGAGGTACCAACAGGTTATTTTAAACCTACAAGGACTAAAACTTCATTGTCACGTGTATACATATATATATATACATGCAAGTTGTGTGTTTGACATGCATGCATACATATATACACACACAACTTGCATACTGTCACCCTGTTGTTAAGCTCTCTTTATGACACTTTCACAGTGCTCTGTTCAGTGTCTCTCAGCTAAATCCTACAATATGAGATAAAACTTGGATGCATTTTCTAAATGCACCTCAAGGCACTGTGACATAAAAGAAGCTGGAGTATTAGAGCACGTCTTGTTTTAACCATCTCCGGAGCATCCTGACTGACACTTAACAATTTACAAGAAAGGTGTGGCTAATAAAGCCACTGAAGCAGATATAAGGGCAGGTCCTCCCTGATAGGCATTTAGGGCCTGCCACTCACCCGCTCCAGCGCTTTGCTGCACAGACTTGCTGAGAACCACCAGCACATTCTGTGGTTTGAGTGCCCAAAGGCCTTAAAGCCAATGTGACCGTACTGGCATCTGAAAACCCTGACTGATGGGTTGACACTTTCCTTCCCACTCCTTACCATCAGAAGTGGGAAAACATGAAGGTTTGGAAAGGGGACACATTAAGCTTCACACGCCCTTTCAAAGAGGAAATGCAACCTTGTAGATACAGGGGGTTTTTCATTCCCAGGCTGTTTCTTCCACTCCATGTGAAGATCTTCATCTGACTGGCATCCCTCAATTACAGAGTGGCATGAATACCAGAGCGTTGGGGTTTTAAAAAACCTCACAGAGGTAGTTTACATTAGGTACTGCCTTCTGCAAACACAAACACTTTCTCCCTGACTATTTAAATAAACTTATTTAGTAGAAGCAGCAGCTGCAAGTGCCCCTTGGGGAGCTCAAAGCCCAGGAGGGATGTCCATGGGAAGTGATGCAAAGAGCTGACACGTGATGGCAGGGAAAAAAAAAAATCACCATGGCTCCTGCTGGAGTGCCTTTACCACCCCATTTCATTCCCTTTCTTGCTCTTCTTCTCATTGAAGTAGACAACAGGAGTTTGGAGATAAGATTCTGTCTCAGATAGATGCTCACCTTTTCAGAAAAAACATTATTTTCTCTTTAAGAGAGGGTAATTAACCTAGACTACATTCTCAGCATTGCTTGTCAGCCACTCCTTCCATCACTCAATGTACATTTTGTATCCGTGGGAAGCAGTTAATGTCCAATAGGGAACTTTGCCCTTCCTTATATGCCACCATTGGTCCTTCTCACACAGCCGTGCATCACCTGGAGATGTTTACCATCTACTTGGTTATTACTGTGTCCTTGTAGTCCTTCCTGACTCTGCTCCTGCCTCTCCTCTGGCTTTGAGTGGAAACTCTTCCTTGCACTTCACATTTTGTGGGACATTTCTGGACTGGTTTAAGCTGCAGGTGGGAATTCAGCCCACTGCAGGGAGAAGGGTTCAATCAGAGGGAAAATGTCACCATAATCCCTTCTGAACTATAAATAGTGGCTTGAAGGAATAGTCTCTCTACAAGAACAGTGCTCAGTTTAAAGCAGGCTTACAGCTCTCTGCTGCTTTCAGGTCTATTTTACTAACTATTTTGCTTCAAAATCAGCAAAATTACCTTTGGACTCACCTAAACTAACTCTGGGTGAGAGCACCATATGAGCAGGTTGTGCCTGGTCCTGGACCCTCTATTTATACCTACCCTGGGGTGCCAATGGAGCAGGGGGTACAGCCAGCTGCACTGGCCAGTGCTGAACTGTTAGCTCAGCTGGCATTTTCATCTGCTCCCTTTGTACCATGAACAAGCAGAACCTGGTCTGAAACCACAGGCAAAAAGAAGGAGCTCTTTAATTTATATTTCTGCAGTCAAAATAGATGTGTATGATAGAAGGAACTATCAAGCCCCTACCAGTGCCAAAATGAGCAAAGGTTTAATCACTGCTATTTAAAATAGTACAAAGTGAATGATAGGATGCAAGTAAACTGAAGTATGGAAGACAGCTTTCTAGGCAAGCTGAGAAGCATAAAGAGTAGAAGAACATCATTGTGGCAACTCTTATTATGAAAATGGTCAAGGGTTACTTCATAATCTTGTATTAGCAGGTGGTTGGTGCCATTTAATCAGGCATCTTTTCTATTCCTAATGCCTATAATTATCTATTATAAAGACAAAGTCAAGTTGGCACATGCTATTTTTC
>NW_009952566.1:811163-830372 GCF_000747805.2 Chaetura pelagica
TCCCTACCCCCAACTTGAAGGGGGGCAGGGCTATCAAATTTTGGAAGTCTTTGCTCTCTGAAAGAGAACTGCAGGTATCCAACTTGGGGAATCACAGCAGAGATGGTGCCTTAGGATCCTTGCCTTGGTAAGGATTACTCTGAGCTGTGCAGTGTATGCTCAGGACTAACAACTCTTGTGTCATGCAGCTACTGGAAAACTGGAAGTAGCTAAAAGAAAAGCCAGCATGCTCAGATGCTTATCACAACAGCATGGTGATACTCAAGATTTAATCTGTCAATATAAAAAAAAATCCACCAAATTTAAGTGAGGCTCCTAAATTCTTCCAGATCCAAGGAGAAAAGAGAAAGGCAAAGCTGAATCCAAATTATCCTTTTGCACCATAGATTCCCTGATCTTGGTGAAGGCCAAGCTGATTTAGCCATTACATTGACTTGATCTAAATCTAATTATAGTTAATGATGGAAATGCTTCCGGTTCCAAACATCAGGGAAAAAAATGCTATCCTGTAAGTAACTGAGGTATTATTCTCAATACTAGAGGCAACTGGAGACTATTAAATATATATATATATTTCTTCTGAAAACACTTTTGCTCCCAAAACTTATTTTTATTTTAAAACTGTGCTAACTTTCAAAATTCCCGTGTAACCAAACCCCCTTTGCTAACTTTACCATCTCAGTTTGCAGTGTCTGAAACTTTGTATAAAAACAATTGCAAACTCATTTATATGTATAATGTTTTTACTATTTACTAAATTTTTACTAATATTACTAAATGTACTAATATTTTACTATTTACTAAAAGGACCTGGGGGTTCTAATTGACAAGGGGCGGAATATGAGCCAGCAGTGTGCCCAGGTGGCTGAGAAAGCCAATGGCATCCTGGCTGGTATTAGAAACAGTGTGACCAGCAGAAGTAGAGAGGTGATTGTCCCCCTGTACTCAGCACTGGTGAAGCCACACCTGGAGTGTTGTGTCCAGTTTTGGGCACCTCAGTTCAAGAGAGATATCGAGGTGCTGGAGCGAGGACAGAGGAGGGCAATGAAGCTGGTGAAGGGCCTAGAGAATAAATCTTATGAAGAACACTTGAAGGAGCTGGGAATGTTTAGCTTGAGGAAGAGGAGGCTGAGGGGAGACCTCATCAGTCTCTACAACTACCTGGAAGGTCATTGTAGAGAGGCTGGTGCTGGTCTCTTCTCACAGGTAATTAGCAACAGCACAAGCGGGAATGGCCTTAAGCTGCAACAGGGGAGGTTCAGACTGGACATTAGGAACAATTATTTCACAGAAGGAGTGGTTAGACACGGGAACAGGCTGCCCAGGGAGGTGGTGGATTCTCCATCCCTGGGTGTGTTGAAGGGTCGTTTGGATGTGGTGTTGGTGGATATGGTTTAGGGGAGAAGTTTGTACAGTAGCCATTTTGTACAGTTTTGTACAGTTTGTACAGTTGGACTCAGTGATCCCAAGGGTCTTTTCTGACCTGAATAGTTCTATGGTTCAATGATTCTATTTCATCATGCACACCACTGATACACCAAAGTAAGGTAGTATTTCAGACAAAAAAAAAGATGTTTTACAACTAGTTTTTAAGTTTTTATATCCTTTTCTTATCAATGAGTGGAACGTTTTGTTGTTTTTTTAACACAGTATTTTAACTAAGTCATGCAGGTCTCATCTTTAAGTGTCAACATCAGCAGGCATCAATTTAGACGAGTAATTTAACGTTTGCATATGGGCAAAGCAGTTTACCTCCTGCAGACTGCAAATTACTAATAATATTGACTATTTCTTTTGTCCCAAAATAGGGTGTCAGATCAGTGTGTGTGGAAGCTCTTGTCCTGGTTTTGTAAATATTACACTTCTTTGACAACAGCAGCACCAGGAACCTGAGACACATTGAATGAAAAGCAAACAGATTTATCTGTTAGTAAATAACACCAATTAGATGATGGAAAAACCTGAAATAAAATGGTTCTTGCTTTCTTCAAACTTTCTTCTTCCTCTCAGTTGCATACTGCATTTTTCCTGAGTCGAAAACGAGGAGTTTAGGATGGGGTGGAATTCCTGCGCCCCGGAGTAGCCTTTGTGTGTATCATGGTTGTTGTCACACTGACACCTAATGGCAGATACGAACTAGACCATTACGGCTGATTTCTCAGGGATGTGTTTTTGCCCTGTGTTGCAAGAAGTCCTTTAAATGACAGAAAACCAGCAAGGTTAGAAAATGGACTTCACCTGACTGTGGGGTTAACTTCTGCAGCGCTGGAAACACGACACCAGTGGGGAGAAGCTGAGAGCACAGTGCCCAAGCAGCAGGGCAAAAGCAGGAGGGGCTGTGGCATGAGGCTTGGATGCTGCCAAAAGGATGGGTGGCCCCTCACAGAGAGCTCACACAGCTCCCGATGAAAACAAAACCAACAAAGGCAAAAATGAGCTGGTCAAAGTCATCCAATAGGTTGATGATGGCTGGAAAGGTCTAATTTAATCCAGCCCCTGGCCTGCTGTGTTATTTCTGACCCTGACGAGTGGGCAGCAAAGCTCTCAAACACACAAGGGAACAGGTTGGGATGGTATAGTTGATAATAAGATACAAAAACAAGGCATTGACTAAAGCTCATGCATCCTTCATGAATTTTGGAGAAAATCAGGCATTTTTCTAGAATGTTTGGCTGTTTTTTCTGCTTACTACAATGGTCAGAGCAGAGTGCTGTGGCCCTAGTTCTTCCCTCACATACCTGAGGCTACCACAGTGCAGTCAGTGGAACCATCTGGGCTTACATTGCAGCAGACTATACCCACATGGGCTCTGTATCCAAGGCTGTGAGCTAATCCATCTTGCCATTTGGTAGCTAAAAGTAAAGGCCTAAGGTAAAGCACTTTGTGGCTGTTCTTCTTTGGCCACGATGCATCCCATGAAGCAAAATAAATAATTAATTGTAGCCATGCTCTTTCATCTGGTTACTAAAAGTTTTCTATTATTTATGCAGAGGCGTGGTGAAATCTAGAAATGAACTTCAAGTGATGATTCATGAGAAGTTTAGACTGGGTCCCAAATCCTTCGTTCCATGGGTTATGTGGCACAGTCAGAGGGTGAGTTTCTGTTAAGGCTCCTGATGGTTTGTGATCTTCCAAGTGATTCTGCTAGGGCTATTCTGTAACGTCTCTGGGATTACTCCAGAACCTGCTCTTCACATGGTGTACTTCCAGCATATCTGGGTATCTCCAGGGGGAATTTTCAGCAGTAAGAAAATTAGAAAAGGAAATTACTAAATTTAGCAGAGGCTACAGCGTGATGTAGCAGAAGGTCAGTTACATCAAGGAGAAAATGTAAGCTAGCAGTTGATATGAAACAGTGTTATATTTCTAAAAAAAACCTAGAAGGTATGCAGAGGTTTTAAACACATTTTTACAGGCAAAAATACTGTTTTCCACGTTCCTTTACAGTGACAAATTTTAAACTGTCAGTAAAGTGGTTAATCCATGGGATCTAATTAATGTGAGACCTTATACCGTGACTTTTAACTGATCTTGTGGTATGTCTCAAAGCTGTGCTCTGAGCCATTGCTGGTGAAGGACAGTGAGAAAGTCCTTGTAAATCCTGCCACTGTTTCCTTATGAGAAGCCCAGGCTGAGCTCTGAGCAATGAGCACCATCAAAACAGGGCTGGTGGAGTCAGGCATGGCAAATCTCCCTGCTGACATCTTTGCCTTGCAAAGACATTTAAATATGGGCAAGACCTGGGCAGAGGCAGGGGGGAACTGTGCCCTGACAGAGGGCAGAGGAGAAGCAGGGAGCCTGAGCTCTCAGGGAAGGCACATGTTACAGCCAGGCCCTGGGCTGGGGGGACAGGAGGCAAAAATCAAGTGGCTGTTGAGTCTTTGGTTATCATGAAGATAAAAGGTGGGACCTGCAGAGCACCTGCAGTAAGAAACTAATTATAATGGTCACCATACATGCTTATAAGCTATTATTAATGATATCTTTTCATCATATTATAATGTTACCATTTCATAATATCGACATTGCATTGTGGCTGCCTCACAATCTGTTTTTGAGACTGAATTTTACAGTTTGAAGTCTAGTGTGATTCAGGACTTTTGGAATCTTGAATGCTGTGAAAAGTATTATTGGAGGGCAGGTATTACTCATGAATGAGTTCAGGAGTGGCAGCAGTCTCATGGCACTGAGATTTAAAGTGAAAAAAAGTCTCAGTGCAGACTAACTAACAGGAAGGATATTTAGGGCAAAGATACTAAAATAGGTGAAATGGAATACAGAGTTTATTTGAAATGAAGGAAAAAATTAACTCTGGATATACTTACTGCCTTGTATAGGTGCTTCTGATCAATTTTTCACCAACACTTTTTCTTAAACAGCCCATTGCATTTCTTCATCTAGCCAAGTCTGGCACTTTAAGAAGCACAAGACTGACAACAGCAATGGGTGGAAAGCTTATTCTTGGGCCCTGCTGAGCTTTTCCCTATGGCTTTCACCAGTGATATCCTGATTAGAATGTCACCAGCCCTGAGACAGGATTTTACCAGGAACTTGGTTTTGTTAGGCTGAAAGCATTCAACAAGAACTAGCATCAAGTCATCAAACACCTTTGCTTTTGTTGCAGGAATTTTGAGGGGTGAACTGTCAAACAGTCTCTTGTGCAGGAGCCTTTGGAGGAAAACAGCCTCAACCTCTAATTTTGCTGTGGGCAATTCCATGGTATCCCCACTTAAAGGCCTGTGGTGTGGCTGGGGACTGTAGTGAAAGGGTAGTCAATAAATAAATAGTCTTTCAACATTTCTGTTTGCTTGTTTGATCAGAAACCAGATATGCAGAGATTCTATTATTTACAAGAGTTGGTCCTTTTGGGCACAGGGAGCTACAAGATGGTGTTGGCTACGCTACATCTGATCACTGTTGCTAAAACTCACCCACATGGGGAAATATTTGGTGATAATTCTTCAGTGGGCCATTATAAAAAGACTTAATGTTGAAATATTATAATCAAATGTTAAATTGACGCTTTGCATCAGCCCACCATCCTACCTCTTCTCTAATTCCTCTGCTGTCATGCCACTGATGTGATGAATTGCAGCCCTGTCACATCACATTACGTTAGGCAGAACAAACAGGACAAAACACATACCAACTGCCATGCAAATATGTGTTTGCCAACTCTTTTCAGAGCGCAGAAATGCAACCAGCGAATTCCCTATCAGAAAACTGGAGGCTCAAGGATGGCTCTAGGGTGTGTGAGACAAACACACCCCTGACACACCATGAACATACAGACACGAAGCTCTCAGCCAGCTACAGCAATTATGAAAACACCTCCTGCTGTGATTATTTCTTGTTCTTTCAGGGGAAAAAAAAAAAAAAAAGCAAGCAGCAGCAGCAAAGTCTGTGGCTGCTGATGTCATGAAGCAAAATATAAATATGTAATAAGTAATCTAGCACTTGTGTTCAGATTTGGAGCTATTTTTATGACTGGCCAGATTTTGGCTGCGTATGTGTAAACAGAACACCCACTTATGTACACACACACGTGCATTCTATGAGATGTGTGAATATACATTATGTGGCTTTTAACTGCTGTCTTTTAGCCTACATGTGGGCCTTTTGAAGCTAATGGGAGATTTACCAGGGGCTTTTTCACAGAGCTGTAGGCAAGACTGGAATCCAGAACATATGAATATTATACTATAATGATACAGTATAAATCATCTACTTTGACCTACAGTGAATTAGAGGCCATTAAATTTCATCCAGGTATCCTCCATGGAGCCAGAAAAACTTGTGTTTGACTAATGCATAATTGTATTTGGCTAAAACCTATTTCCCAGAAAGGTATTAATTTAGTCTCCATGCACAGACACTTTCCATGCATCTATTTCTTTGATAGTTTGTTTCAACAGTTATTTTAACTATGTGTGCTTTTCATTTAAATATACTTCAATCTATGGAGTCACTGCTGAGAAGTCAAATTCCTACTTAAATTCTGAGCTATAGTATAAATGGATCCTTGAGTACTGACTTGCTTCTCTTTACTTCAGTGCAATGCCATGGGCATTCCTTCAGGATGTTTTTTGCCCAACTGTTCTTTATCATGTAACATTCTCACCCAAGGAATATCTCTATGAATAGTTCTCACTTTTGTACCTTACTTCTTGAGATGTTGCCACGGAAAATACATTGTTTACTTTGTAATTAGTGTCATTGATTCTCTACTGTCTGTGTGCATGGACTTTGCTGGAGGTTATAGGGATAAGATGGAAATACACTGCAAAGATACCTTGCAATAACCTAATTGTTAGTAGAATAAATACGGATCAGACACAGAAAATTCCTTTAAATTCCCAGAACTTGGAAATATTGCTTTTTTTTGTTTATAAATCTGTCATAGTATGTGGCTATAGATACAAAAAAATTAACTTCCTAAAGCTAGCTCTTCCAGTTACTGATTTTTCTTTTTTTCTACTCAACACATCATTTAAAATGAATGGGGAAAAAATGGCTAATCTATGACTTCTTGCTAAGACTTTTTAATCTTAAATATGGCAAAATTTTACTCCTGACAGACATTATATATTATGAGGATCATTAAAATTGCAATATTAAGAAGAATAGTGTCTTCATTTCAGGCATATAATGGTGCTTTTTAAACCAGGCTCTACAGTGGGCAGGAATATGTCACAATAAAGAAGGTAAAAAAGGTAAAAAATGGAATGCAATGATTATTCTAAAGCTTTACACAAAACTATAAATCTCTTTCAAGTGAAGATACACAGATCTTTGTGTAGACCTCTGCAGCTAAGCAAACCAGCTAGCCTTTGATGTACTTATAATTATTAGGGGCTGAGGATTATATCTTTAGGCAAAGCTGTCTAGCAGTGGGAAGGTATAGATCAAAACTGACATCATGACACAAGCAAGTGGAGAGGTGAGATGAGGTGGAGTCAAAAATAGTTTGGCTTTACTGTAGACCTTAAGTAAAGCAAACAACTCCTCTTCTCAAAAAGAACACAAGGAGGGGAATAATCAGTGCCTGTAACCTCTCAGTAAAGTAAAATCCTCCCTATTGGTTGGAAAACTAAAAATGTCATTAACAAAAAAAGCCAGACACCAGAACTAAGAAGAAAATACAGCAGATCCACTTAGTTATATGGGAAGATACTGTAACTCTTCCAATGAGACAGGTATGCCAGGCTGCAAATGCAGAACTACCATCACACCAGGCTTCCATGCCATGAGCACTGGGTGCCACCAGCTCCTCTTGAAACCAGGGGGCTCCAGCAGCCTAAAATCCCCATCCAAAACCCAATGAGGACAGTGGAAATCTTTTCATTGTGGTTAGTGGCCTTTGTAACAAACACTGGATGTAGCTTGAGACGTGTAAAATAGTGTACACATGAGCACAGTTAAATCATTTCAAATTACTATGGATCTTCAAAGACACTCATCTTGTGTGGCATAATATTAAAAAAGTGCTTGTGGAAACTAATTCCTTGCCATAGGTTAACTGCCAATCATACTTAAAAAACTTTTTTCATGAAAAATGTTTTTCTGGCTCTCTGGGGGAAAAGTCACATTATTAGAAAAATAAAAGCAAAGAATTTGAATCCAGAGGTCTTGACTGACTTAAACTGAAAATCTAAATAAATAAATAGGAGATCTAACACCTACACTGAAGGGAGAAGATCTCAAAAAAAACTGTAGCATAAACAGGTCTCCCCTGAGTCTTTCCAGATTGCAATTCATCTGTGTATTGGATAATACCTTTTAAGCATGCTATAAACATGCTAGGCAGTGAAATAAAAATAATGCATGAAATAAAAGGCGAAGATTCTCAGATAACTTGATAGCAAGAGAAAGAAGTGTGTGCCAAGGGAGAGTAGGAAACGAAGAAGGCTTTGTCATCAGTGTTAGAGAGGGTACAAGAGAGAAAGGAAAAAGTCTATTGCTTGACAGATGAAAGGAGTCATTATGGATCAGAAGAGGAACAAGTGTTATCAACTAGGCTAATGCAGGGCCAGAGAAGGTTACAAAAACAAGGGGGTGATTCTAAACATGGTCTTGAAATGCAAGCAGGCTTGCCAGGACTGTCAGGAATAGGGGAAGATATGAGCAAATTACAAGTGATTTGGAGGTAGCAGACTGCTTGCAAGACCAGACTGGTATCCCAGACACACTGTATGGAAGACAAAACACTATAGCATGTGTCATTATTAATTATCACAAACAACATGTAAGCCATTCAATATAAAATACTATCACTGCACTAAGAAGAAATTAGTAAATTCTCCTCTTAAAGTTCAAACTGGTGACATTCCTTGTCAGTACGGTGAAATATTTAGGACCCCTAAATTTTGAATATAATTTTATGAACAGTGTGGGAAGTTAGACCTCAGCCTCTGTGAGAACTGATAAGATTTCCCATCTCACTTGCAAATATTATGGAATAATTCCAGAAATGTTTTAAAGTTCTATTTTCAGTGCAAAAGCCTCAAACAATTCATGAGACATTACTGAACCACCAAAATGTTAGTCCCATCTAGCATTTCAGAACAATTATCTCAATATCGTGTTTTCATTAAGATATCTCTGTTAGAAATGTTGCCTAAACACTGGTGTTACTAATATTCTGATTTTAATTCTAAGTAGAAATACAAGGTTTCCCAATTTGATTTTCAGCTATGCAGCAGTTACCTGTTGTGTTGCAACATGAATCCCTTTTGGGTGAAAGCTATTGATTTGAAGGTTAAAATCATCTTGCTAGTCCCTAATGTAATTTGTTGGAAGTTGGCCTTGGGAAACTTTCTGACACTGACTACATATGCTCTTTGTTGGATATTCATTGAGCAATGATGTCTGGAAGGCTGAGTTCCTCACCTCTATGATCATTATTAGTTGTGGCATTTCTGAACAGGCTGTGCCATGCCAGTTCTTTGCAATTCAAGTTTTACATTAGCAACCTACACTTTACAGCACTGAACAGACACCCTCTTCCACTGTGGACAATATTGTTCCAGGAGTGTATATGTGAGGTTACACCCATAAACAGAATTAATTAGTAACCTACAAATATTGTCAATATTGAAGAAAGTCCTCTCTGTCTTAATCAAGTGAAATGAGGTGCACAGCATACATTTTTAGGCAAGGCTAAACACGAACTCCCTGACCTCGTTAGGAATGTGTAGATCTACTACAGAAATAACTCACCAGAATATCTTTGGCAAAGGAAACCACAGTACCTATGGCCACTGGTCTGCTGATCAAATGGGGGTGGGGAAAGAGGAGACATTTAAGGCAGTCTATGAGATGTACAGTACCATTACTTCAATCTTCGTATGCCTCAAGACGCATTTTCACAGGCTGCCGAACATAAAATCTTAAGAGAATGATTTTCTTTAGAAGATTTTAATCAGTTGAACAAAACACCTGATTCTGGCAAAACCATAGCAGGGAATAGCAGCAAGCTCACTTGACACTTCATCTTGCTCAGCAATGTTCTCACCAAACTCCTATGCTCTTGAAGGTGTTTTATCACATGCACCCAGATGTTCTTAGCTTTGAGGGTGGCTTCTGCAAAATGGTGTATAGGAAACACCAATCTTGTAGGAACTGAGAAGAGCTAAAATTTCAGAAAATTTCAAAATAATAAATCTATTTTTATCTTGACACAAATCTTGCTCTATGTGAGACTAATGACTACAGAACTCTGGATGACATCTGTATACTTCAGCTGAAATCATATTGTTGTTCTATATTATTTGTAGGAGCTTGAAACTTTTCCAAAAGTCTAAGTTTGAAATATATTATGTTTGAAGTGAGCCTTGTACACAGAAATATCTTGACAAATTAAATATATCTGGGACAAGATGGAGCACTCTCAAGGGCTTGGGAATCAGCCAGGAGCACTGACTCATGTAATTTTCAAGTAGAGTTGAGATGAGTTTTAGGGATGGGCTAGCTCAGGAAATATCATCAGATGTTGACATACGAGAATGGTTCACATTTGTATTAATATTGTGGTATAATATATATATATATATGAACTATGCTGTAGAGAGGCCAGATATTATCTAGGGAGGTGTTCAGTATAACTTGGGATCAATAGCACTGATGGCACCTTGTTTGCTTAGGTTTGCTTGATTGCCTCTGTTTGCTTAGGTTGCTGCCTTCTTGTAGAAGCCTGAAGTGAGTGTTCAAAAAGTTTGGGGTTTGATCTGAGAAGTGTGACCATTGGTGAACCAAGTGGCTGAAAGCCCCAGAGATCAGGGACTAGATGAAGAGGACTGAGTTTAGGAGATGGTTAGGGGACAAAGACTTGTTTAAAACTGCATTTTAAAATTTCTGCCTCCAGAATGAGATTTTGTCACCCTCTCAAAATGTTAAATAAACATAGTAATTTACATATAAAGCACTTCTTCCCTTTTGTTTTCACTAGGTCCTTCATGCCTCATGGCACTTTTGTTTTTTGCTTAAAACAGATTATGAAATAAAAACATCACCAAAAAAGTATGTTGGAATTAAGTATAATAAAAGAAAATCTGAGATTTCACGTGTTTAAGATGGGATCATCCAATCTGCAGTGAAACAAACTAAAGGGAGATACTTGTTTATTTTCATATAAAATGAATTGGATGCAAATTCATTACTGTTTATAGACTGAAACTCAGTGACAGTTTGTCCCAGGGGCACTGAAAAGTATTTTAAATTCTGATAGTTAAGTATTCAGCAAATGAGAACACTTTAAAGACTTTATCATATAAAATGACTTTAGTAATTTATGCTTATAGGGAATTACAGAGGTAACTGTAAGACTGCTCTGAAGGAGGGGAAGACTGTGTGTCTGCACATTTGTAACTGAATTGTAGTAACATGTATCACATCTGACAGGCAAGTAAGACATTTGTGATCACCTCTGGTTTCTCCCCTAGCCCTCTTTTTATAGGTATGTCTATAGTATTAAATACGGCTCTCAGTTACCTTAAAAATAGCCTAGCTTCAGAAATCTAGAAATAGCATTATTTTGCAAGGAACTGAAGAAAGACACAGATTAGTGCTTAAATTTTCTGGGTTAAGTGTAAAGGAATAGATAATTATCAGATACCAGTCTTATATTAGGTGCAGAGGACAACCACCTAAGAAGTAGAAGAACAGAAAGCAAGGTAAATGTAACTGTATGCTTTAAAGAGTGCCTGAAAGAGATGACCTAAACAAATGCCAGGTTTGGCAATTCTTGTGGTGAAAGGGCTTATTCAAAAGGCCCAGTTGCAGTGCAAAAAATGCTCAAAGTGACTTAAGCTTGAAAATAAGAGACCCTGAAGGAAAGAGTTCAGGAGAGGCACTGCTCCATTTCTACTCTGCTGGAGAGGGAAGGTGATACTCTGTTGCATAGCCTTGGAAATCATGGATTTATACAAAATATAGAAATAAATGCACATACCACCTCTCTGCATTGCTCATAGATTTGAATGGCATTTGCGTGTATGCTCTCGGTAAACACTAGAGATGTACAGTTCTAAAATCATCCTGTTAGCCAAGATCTCAAAGGTTTTGTGAGTCCTGAGTTTTAATCATATTCTGCTTCTTGGCATGGTTCAAGGACAAAAGCTCAGTGATTTCCTCTAATGGTCAAAGATGCAGCGAATAAGCAAAATAGGACTGTGCATATTTTATGCACAATTTTTGTTCTTCCCCCCCCTTTGTCTACTTTCTCTTTGCTGGAGGTCAGCTACCTAGACTTTGATTCCTTCTGCTTGGTTTGTGCTATAGGGCCTAAATCAGAATAGTCTGTATATTTGAATACATCTCTTCACAACAATTCAGAAGAAACACAAGGAGAAAGGGAATGAGTTAGAAGTTCCCCTGCCTGAAAAGTTGTCTGTGTTTGAGCTATGGAACGGCAGGAATCCCGCTGCATGCAAAACTATTACTTTAAAGCCAGGATCTGAGCCCATGTTCTCATGAGTAAATGTTTCAACTGAATGTTGCTAAAGCATTCATGATGTGACTCCAGTTACTGACATAGTGTGCATGGGCAAATCTTTAGAAGTGAATGAAATTGCCATACCTGGCTTTTAACACGGGTATGAACAAAGATTTTCAGATTCAGTCCGTTACTTCTTGCACTCAGTACACTTTGTATAGACTGAACTCTTCTATATAACCATAGTATACATCTTTTTAGCTTTGTAACATTGACACAATCCTCACCTGGGTACTGAAAGTAAAGCTGTGTTATTTTTAAAAGCCTCCCTCTTTAGTTATGAAAATCAGAATACCGTCTTACTTTCAAATAAAACAATGCAACTGAAACAATAACCCCCCTACAAATCTAACATGGTGTTGTACAGGACAAGTATTGATTAAAACAAAAAAGGCTTTTTAAACATCAGTAACTCTTACCAATTCCAGTAGTTATTGATTCTGCATCAATGTCATTAGCCTTTTTCTTTGCCACTTCAGCTAGTGTCAATTCACCCTTATCTAGTGCAAGGTAGTGGATGTCCTTTGGAAATAAAAGAGAAAAAAAAAAAGATTAATCTAAAATTAATCTCATAGGAGTAACAAAAGGGATTTTGAGAGAAGGAGGTTCTTTCATTATTTAGATCACAAACACAGATGGAACTGATGAACCTACCATTACATTTTAATTCCCTCCCAATGCAAATTTATTATCTTACTTGTGCTGTTGAATACAGCAATGAATACAACACTGACCAATCATGAACTGATAAAAGTGAAGCTATTGACTCAGTGTATGAAAGAAACCAATCTGTCTGCTTTCAAGGTAACTTCTGTTGGTGCAACATGAATTAAAAGAGGGTTGATAGGAGGTGGCTCTGTGTAAACCAGATCTGAAGTACTGGAACTTTTCTGGCTCACAGCTTCTATTTGAAGTGTGTTAAGGCTTCCAACTAGTACGTGGGGTTTGGGATAAAGCTCTTTTGGGACTAATTTTTGTTCTGAGTTTGTCATGTTACTGTTCTCTGAGTAAGGCCATGGTGGTCCTCCTTGTGCTGATATTGGAGGTAATTAGAGCAACAATGGTTGCTTAATAGTTTTAACACCCAAGCACGTGACATGATTCCTTGGACCACAAGGGGCTTTCCAAAACTGTTGTCATCTAGCCTGAATAATTGCCAATACTCTGGATCAGCCTAGGCTTAAAAATCAGAGGGCTGCACCAGGGGCCTATCATTACATGGAATATTGCAGGGCTTTTTATTGTGTGTTAACCTTTGAGGTGAAAACTACTTGTACTGCATAAAGCACAATTTGTGGGACAATATATTCCCACTGACAAATTACAGTCTCGCTGCCTTTAGTTTTGGCCCCTGAAGTAAAGTTTCATCCTTGACCATTAATAGAGAGACAATTAACCCCCTTCTCCTTTGGTATCACAGCCCCAGGCAGCTCTGTGTATGAACTGAGACATATGAAGTGAGGGAAACCCAAGAACAGTTAGCAAAGTTTTTATTCCCCGCTTTACTGAAGAGGCTACTTGGTATCCAAACATTTAAGTAATTCCTGGCCATTGTTCTGCATTCTATCTGGATGCAGGAATTTGAAGGAAAAAGGAGTATTTGCTGGAAATAGTGATCTCTCCATACCATAAAAGCAACTATATTCTCACTAATGCAGAAGATTTCACACTTCTCAGGGTGAGTTCAGTGACACCACCAATACGACAGAAACTTTTACAAGAAAAAGTGACATTAACCTAGAAAGAGAAGCTAGATGAAAAAAGTGAGTGTAACAGTGTTAGGAGAAAAATATGCTGCATTTATTATCCCCACATTTAATAATAATTATCATCGAAAGATTAAAAAAAAAAAAGGCAACCTGAGTTTAGGGAAAATGAGAGCAATTACACAGGAAAATCTGGCACTGACTTGCAGGATCCCAGCAGTCTGCAGGAGATGACAACATTTTTTAATTACAGTCACAGGTGGGACTTAAAAAATGTGAAAGTGTCTTGGAGCAAAGTAATGAGTTACGAACTTGCTACGAACTCTGTACTTCCTCTCTTTGTAGGTCTAACAGGGCTGTCAGGAGAAAAGGGCCTGAGTAGCAAGGTATGATTTCTATGAAGATTAAACAGTAGATATTGTCAGCTTATTTAGATAACAATAGAAAACCCAAGGGCTCTTGAACAAGTCTGAACTTACAAAGATTTGAATGTATAGGCAGTTTGTGTTCACTTACTTAAAAGTGTATTCTGACTATGCTTAATGACTGTCTTTTTGTATCTCGAACAACTAAGAGAAGTACCATTTACTTTACTTTGACTTTAAATAATAAACTAGGGGAGGGGATGGAAACAACTGCAGAAAATGACAAAAGTTCTTTTAGTTCAGAGGCTGTGTGTGCTGTGTGTACCTAAACATCTATTACTTTCAGATCTTGGTTGTGCCCATGTTTTCTGAGGAAAGAAAAGTAAAGATCCTCCATATCTATCATTAACAGGGGTTAGGATATAGCAGTAGACTGGTAGGTGGCTTTCCTTCTGGTTCCTCAAATTCCTGTCATAAAGAATTTTTATAAAAAAGAAAAAATAAATAAATAAAAAGGTAGCTCTTATCTCTATCTCTAAACAAGCCTCAGAAATAAAAGATTACAGATATAAAAACTCCTAATTAGACAATTTTGTATCAAATGTAGGTGTTGCTCATTCATATAAGCCAGCAAAAATGGATTTTTTTCTAAGAATTTATAACAATGAGTAGAATAAAACTAGAAAATAAATAAAAGAGAAAGAAGGAGCATTGTATTACAGGGTGCCTTAAAGAATTACAGAAAAAAAATTTTAAAAATGACCTGAATATTCATTAGAGATAGTTTTCACACAGTTATCTGAATAATTTATCAGTCCAAAGATCACACCCTTCTCAAAAATAATGGTGACAATAAAAACAATTTCTAGCTGCTTATCAGGAGTTTGCTGAAAGGGCTGTGTTTCATCATTTAACAGTTTGATTACTTTTTGGACTACTTCCTTTTTACCCTCATCTTTGTGACTCACAGAGCTGGCCCTCGGTGAGCAGAAGTCATTTGGAACACTGATGTGCATTTGTCTATAGGATATTTCTGGGCAAAATTCCAACATTTCTTCGAAACATGCACTTTCCTCATCAGTGTATCACCCAAGATCTGACAGTTTTATTAAAGTGTCTTTTGCTTGCATTTTTTTGCTACCTTTGGTACATGTGATGGCCTTTTGAATTTCCAGCAGCTGAGAGCTGGAGCACACTACAAAAGGATTTCAGGCTAACAAACCTTCTATTGCTTGATCTTTTCTGTCACAAATTGGATCAGTCACTGTCCAATAAATGTAGCTGTTGTTCATGACACGATGTCCTTTTCAGTTTCATTTTTGTATTGAACTTTGTAGGAGATGATATTAATTGATGGACTTGGATATGACGTGAGGGTAAAGCTTATGGAGAGACACAGCAGTGCATGTGTGTTGTTATGGCATCACACTAGTGACGCTATAGCTACAGGACTAACTTTTAAGCCTTGTTTGTTGTTTTTTTTTTTCTTTTCTGTAAAAGAAATGAGCCCGCAGAGAGCATTCTCTCAAACTTCTTTGCAATCTCAGAACAAATTACAGGAATGCTGCAGAGCCCTGTTTAGAGATGCTCTGGATAAACTGTTCAAGAAACAGGACATTTCCTTAGAAATCTCAGAAGATGAGTATTCACCATTTGGATACTCCTCAGCTTCTGCTATATCTGCTCCTTTCTGTCCTGCTTTGTTCCTTTTCTGTTTCCCTTTGATAAACAGATTTTTTTTGGCCCATTTTGCTTATGTCATCAGATATCTTTCTATTTTCTTTTTTTTCTATTTTCTATTTTTTTTCTTGAAATCCTATTAAATTAACTGGGAATAAGATAACATGACTCCTAGATCCATCTGGAGCCAAATCAATTTTTAAATGCATTTGGTTGGTCTGTAAAACAACAGTACAAATAATTGACCTCTATATTAGTTATTCCTGTGCATAATTATAAATGCTTTAAATATAGGTAATATCAAGTTGTATGTTATTAATTGCATTTTGACCTACATAAACAACATATACAAATTATTCAGTGTTAAGCAGAAGTGAAGGATACACAAACCTTGCTTAGCAATAGTATTGCTTTAATAATATCTAGAAGGATTGTAAGCTTTCAGGGAACAGGCTGTCTAATTTTCACACAGTATTTACTGTAATGAAGCCATATTCTTTAGAAATTGCTGTGCACAAATTAATACTTTTTATAACCAATGCACTTTTAAACTTCTTGAGTCCTGTATTTAAGTCTTGCAGCAGTGCCATTGTTAGCTTATTGTAAAGTTTGTTCTCTAGTACTGTACTTAGGAGATGAACTAGGAAAAGGACATTTTCCCAGAGGAGGCAGCAAGTTAACAGGATTTGAAAAGGTAGGTGTGTGTACTGCTCATTGCAGGATTTAGGAGAAACTATGAGGAATCTCAAAGGCAATGCAAGCAGAATGAGGATAGTACAGAACTGGTTCTTATCTCATAGTCATGTAATCGAGGAGAAACTGTGGAAATATATATTTATGATTCTATGATTCTATGTTTAAGAGCATTGGTGAGATGGTAAATGGAGAGTAGGTGTTGAGAGAGGAAAGGAGAACTAAGAAGACTAGGAAAGGATGGAGTTAATTTCTGTGTGAACATTGAACCTCCTCTTGAAGAAAGCTGAAGAACCTTTTTCTTGAGAGGAGGACATGGTATCACTTGTGCAGCCACATACTGACAGTCCCTCCCTCTTGTTAGCAGCTTTGCACCCATCTCTTGAGTCAAAACGGGTGTTTCCCACCCCCCGCCCCCCCCCCAGGACAGAGGTGCTCCCTCGGTCCTGCTACTAGTGGAGGAGAGGAAAAAGATCATGTAGGAAACGCTCTCAGCCCTACCAGAGAGGGCCCTTGAGACAGCAGGCCAAATACTGGGTCATTTGTTTTGCCAGAATGGCTGAAATTACTTGGGGAGAATTTATTATCTGTATGGTGGGAGACCCCCTGACAAAAAGCTATGGCCTGCCACAGGCATGTTACAGTCTGAATCTTATATGTAGCTGCAGGAGTGCTTCACTTGATTAGGTGTAAAATTTGTATTGAAGAAGTTAGATTCAATAAAAACAGAAACGGAAAAAGAGGAGCGAAAAAGAGGAAAAATGGAGGAGAGTAAACATAAAACATGTAATGAATTTCCTAAAAGTCTGACATTTCCATCATATTATTTACATGCATACTTAGAAAAGTTTATCGCAGTATTCACATCTTTCTAATTAGATGGAACAAGCCAGATGATTAGAGCTGTGAAAAAAACATCAAAAGGTTCGCACAACTTTTTATATAATTAGAAGGTAATTTTCATAACCCATAAAAGTAGGATTTAATTGTGTAATTTAACATACAATTTAAATATCAAGATCAAACTAGCAGGGCAAGTGACTTAATGGGATAAATGATATTAACATCTAGTGTCAAAGCTTAATTTAAACAACAGAATGTCTTCATTATGCAAAAGAGTTGAGCAAACTGAATCTTTCAAAGGGCCTTTTTTTCAACAGGCCCCTTTCCTATTGTTTCTTTGAAAACAATGAAATCAGCTGTGGAGCAGCAACATGCTGAGAGACTAGGAAAGCCCGATTGGCTTTGTCCATCTGACCTCACTGTGACATTGTGCTGCAAGATCTTATAAAACAAGAGCCTCCTGCAGAGCTCACACAGAGGACCTTTTAAGAGCTGGTTAATTTTACTTTTGTAGCTAATTAAATGGGAGGGGGCAGAGAGTGCATGAATTGTAAAAACCCTTGGGTTGATGCTGCTGAGCTTTGTTGTTTTAAAAGTACCTGTAGAAGCGTTCATAATTTGTCACTTTTCACAAAACCCAAAGAGACAAACTAAGAGCATTCAGGATCCCCAGGATATGGCCAGTTCTTGTGTCCAGGACTCAGCAGCTGCACTTCTTAAAGGAACGGATTAGAAACGTATAAGCTTATTAGAGTGAAAGATGACATTCACCCACATCAAGGCAGATGAAGAAGGGGAAAGTTCAAAAACATATACATTCATTCCTAGAAAATAAAGAATAGCCTTTAGACCACGCTAGGGAAAATGTCAGTGACTCTAAAGATACTCAGTTCCTGTTGATGATTTTCATGATGGCAAAGGGCAAGCCAGGTAGAATAGTTCGGTCTTCAGTAGGTGTCTAAGACTGCAAATGACACAGATCCCTTTTAACGTGCACAAAAGCTGCCAACTAACATCCTGACAACAGCCTCTGTCTCCAGAAATTACTCACCATAAACAAGTCCCGAGCACCTATGTCAACAGCCAGCAGAAAAGCTTTTTCAAATCTCTGATACCTGCAAGGAAAAGGAAACATGTCACTTGCTGAGGATAATTTAAAAGCCACATCAAATTTTGTTAATGGGCAGATCAAGTCATTCAATTCTCATCAAAAGTGATGCCAAAGCTCTACTGGGGGAACTTGTTACACTCAGATTGCAAAACTATGAGGTAGCACAGTGACTACCCTTAACCTTAACTGTTTAAAACCTTCAGCAAGTTTAAGTGTTCAGTGTCAAGTCCCATCACATCTAGTTGAATCTGAAGGGAGCTGAAAGTACTGTAGATTGTAGCAAGCTGATCCTTTGAAAGACACCAGATACAACATATATAAATGCCAGCCCAAATAACACTGGTAGAAACCTCAAAATCCCCTACAGAAAAGACTAATCTCAAATCTCACAAGGCTTCAGAGGTCCTTTTAGAAGTTTGCATGAAGTTTTGTCCTCAGAGACCCTCAGGACAGCTCTCTGAAGATGATAATCCAGTTGAGTCATGCTAAACAGTCACAAATCCCCAGGGACTGAAAAAGGTAGGGTGTAATGTTGCTTTGCCTCCTAACTCCCTCAGCCCAGTGTTAGCATAGACTCTTGAGAATTTTCTGACAATCCTATGGTGAAGAAGATTGTGTCAATGAGGTAAAACAAGGGGAAAAAAACACAAAATTCACAAGCTGAAATTACCTCTAGACAGCACCGCCTCAGCATCACCTAGAGATGCAGTAGAGAAGGATGGCAGTAGTGTGCATGTGGAA
Organism: Chaetura pelagica; assembly: GCF_000747805.2. Lineage (NCBI taxonomy): Eukaryota > Metazoa > Chordata > Aves > Apodiformes > Apodidae > Chaetura > Chaetura pelagica. Next base: position 830,295 of record NW_009952566.1, read on the forward strand.
CTTCACCTTTACCATGGTTCAGGAGGACTGTATCATGGCACACAAAGATCATTACTTTCGTGGGTTGAGGGCCTGCTG
>NW_009952566.1:830958-841750 GCF_000747805.2 Chaetura pelagica
GCTGAACAACAGCTCCTTCCATTTGTAATAGCACAGACTGCCATGTTCTTCCTACTCAGAGACCATATACCACCTCCTAGCAAATACCTCCATGGGATGGAGATACTGTGGAAGGCTGCATATATCATCTTGTTTTCAGTTCTTGGGAATTCCACAGAAGCGGGGGGAAACAAGCAATCCATCAGAAGCTCTCTGAGAATATTTACAACACTGCACTAGGAAATGCTAATCACAGCTGGAATTCTGCAGTGGGCTAATGCCACTCTTAAACTAGGTGTAGATAACCACTATGTGACAATCCATCTGTACTGTGGGAAACTGAATCAATTTGTAAACATTTTCTTCTACTGTACATTTTACACTGTTTAAAAATGCCTACAAAACCAGATTTGGTGATTATTTTTAGATATGCAAAACAAAAAAATAACTAAACTTTGTTTCAGTTGTGAAGTAAAAGATTGATCCCTTGTAGAATGATTTCTATATTCTTCCCATTGCTGAAAAAGTTTCTCCCTTTTTACCTGTTGCCAATTTCAACAGCAGATCAGTTGTAGATGCTTGAAGTTTAGGAAGATTACTTCTCTGCCCCAGCAGGGAAAAAACAGCATTGTGATTTCTCAGTGTTAGAAAGGTATAATTTGTGCTTGCCCAATGAATATTGTCCAACAGCATCATATGGATGCCAGTATTTATACAGTTCTGTAGCTTGAGAGTATCTTAGGAAAGAGGGGGCAATGCTGTGGCTCTTCTTCAGGCCAGTGTAAGCACAGGAGAAACATGGGAATCCTCCTTCCTCTCGGTGGGTGAAGGAGTCCCATATGATGTCCCCTACTGGGACTCAGTTTCTGGCCAAAGCCTGAGTGGTTTTCTGCCTCCTTCTTGCTACAGCCTCATTGCTCTCTTTCCTTCTACAGCATATTTGGAATGATCCAGCACATTGCAAGACAGAGCTGGTGAGGACTTTTCCTCTAGGAATAACATTTGTGACGAGAATGAATAATATGTTAGCTTACGTAGAAAAGGAAATGCACTCTCCAGGTGAGGTTCCTAAGAGCTCGAGTGAGGAGTCCTTTCCTCCCTAACACTAATCTCCCTGCTGTATCTTCCAAGCACTAATTTGCAGCCCTCCTCACAGAACCTGTTTAAGGAAGGGGAAGAGATGAATTAAGGTTAACTTCTTGAACACTGAGCAGTGCACCACCGTCTTATCATGCACATCTGAGAATCTAAAGCTTTTCAACGTGCTTTCTATGAAGGATTTTCCATTAAAATACATTGTGTTGTAATGCTGCTTCTGAAGCTATGATTAATAAAGACAAATATGTACATGTTAAAATACGTGTATCTAAAATATCTATCACATATATCTTTTCCCAGCACATTTTTCTTTTCAATTACAGATTAAATATACATTCTTAGTACTTAGAGGGGAAACTGAAAACCGAAGAGAAACCAGCTATACAACTAGCAAAAAAAAAGTCTGCATCATTATTTTGTTTTTCCAAAATTATAACTATACAGACTATTTGAATGACATAAGCTTTAGCCAAGGCAAAAATGCTTGCAATCAAAAAATATACAGTAACTTTTTCATTTGATTGACCTGCAGAATGGAACCATGACCTTAAAACTATAATTTCTCTGCTGTTTTAATTTTTTTCCTTTAATCAACATCACATACTTTACTTGCATTATGGCTCCTATTAAACTGTGAAGTTAGCTCATTGTTTTCACATCTGTGCTGGGGGAAGAAAAGGGGAATGGGGGGAAATATTATCCCAGAAACGCTCTTCACAAAACAAAAGAGCTGGAGATAGCTTTCATAGATACTTCATAAATTATCTTAAATTGAATTTCTTTAACATGCAGGTTTCAAACGAGAGGAACAAGTTTCCATTACTTGGAGAAACAGTATTAAATCAGTCAAGAATGTCCAGCTTCACTAGAAGATACTTGTTATTTTGAGTCTCTTTGGCATGGAAGTTGTGTTGGTTTTATTCTACAGGAAGAATCAGAGGGAGTCCCATACAGCATGAAACAGACCTCAAGCTAATAATGTCCATTTTTAAAGCATGTTCTGTCATGGGAAAACCTCTTGCTATTGCTAGCACACCTCACTTACACTTCATCAGTTCCTCAAACAAACAAAGAAAACAAACCCAAGAAAAACACCTTCCCTTTTGTTCTTTTGCTACAATTACATGGTACAATATTTGCTTTCTAAAATGGCATCTACCAGGTACTGGTCTTGAAGTGAGTGTCTTACCACCCCTGCCTCCACCTTGTTACTTATTGCTTGCTTCACAATAACCCCAGCAATCAAGACTTATATGTCTCTTGAAAAAGAGAGATAAGGAAATCTGCCTGTAAACCATGAAGTTCAGCCACTTGTTTGGTCAAAGTGACAGGCAACAGAAGTATGACCTTCAAGATTAAAACTCACAAACTGTGATTAACTATATAGGACAGCTAGGAAAACATTTCCTTGTAAGCTGTTTAGAACATACAATATTAAGTTCAAATTCTCCTATAATAAAATAATACTATTATATATACTTATGCAATCTTTCTACATATTCTAAAAAAAAATATAAAAATATGGCTATTAGTATGTCTGTTGTATGGACAAGGAAACAAAGGGAAAATGTGAGAGATAAGACAAGCATGATGTCAGTAATGGTCGACACTGAGAAGAATTCAGATCTGCTTCCCATGGTGAAGGGGCAGACCTGCTGCCTGCTGATATTTTGAGAATGTGACTTAACTGTACAGATGCCAGGAATGCATTGAATGTTTAGATAAAATACATAAATTTGGGGAAAAAAAAAAAATCTCTATTAACTTCAGAGAGGAGGTTCTTTTCACTGACATAAATAAAAGAAGAATCAAATGTCCAGGGTTCCCTCCTGTTGGAATCTCAAGAAATAAGGTGATTTTAAACACTGTAGATGTGCACAGATTACAGCCTGCAGATAAGACCTCTTTAGTTTTTATGAGAGGTTCTACGATTACATCAACAGGCAGAATTTTGTCTTTTGTATTCCACAACGCCTAAATTGAGATACACTTAAATACTTAGAGCTAGATACACATTTTTCAGGCAGAAAATGGTCACCCTGAAAATATTTACAATATTTATGTATAATATTAAAATAACTCATAAGAAGTCCAGGAACCAGAAAAAAAAATCATGTGAGGGGAGGAGGAAGGGAAGGGAGAGAGAGCTCATGCAAGCAAGAGAGAAATATAGTGCAAAAAAGATGGAAACGTTTCTTTAGGGACTAGTTACAACCAACAAGCCTTCTTAGACATGCCCATCGACCATGTAAGCATATTCCTTGTGTTGGGCTGATAAAGGAGGGCTGCAGCAGTTTTTTTCCTTGTCTTCAATAAGGGTACACAACATTTAGAAAATAATCTGCAGGGGAAGAGCTGCGGCACAAATAATATTTATAAGGTGAACCTTTTTAATGGAAGAAATTTCAGAGTCATCCTCATCTCACAGTCCAACCATGGGTGATATGCATTCAAAAAGTGAATATTAAATATGCACCGAGCAAACAGAACAGGAAAAAAAAAATAATATTGAAATAATTTACATGTAATCAAACTACAAGTTTTAATTGTTCAGTATTCTGTGATGCATATTCAGATTTTAAAGTATTCAGAATATCAATCAAGTGTTTACTTACATCAAGCAATTGTATTTAAGCATACAAAACAGATGATAAAAATGTGTGCAATCAGCTACAGCTCCCAACATTTACTGCAGGGTTTACATGATCCTTTTAATTCAGTTATTTCATTTAATATTTCAATTTAATAGCTCATTCTTTCATTCAATTTCTAGGCATCTTGCCCACTTCTTAAACACAATAATAATCATTATTCATAAAAGGAGCCGTTTCCCGTAAGTTCTCATATCAGCAATTTTTGGAATAGAAATGGTTTTCCTGCTTTTTTTCCCCTCAAAAAATGTTGTTATTATCAGAAGTATTTTCCTTTTAAATTAGACAATATTAAAATTAAGAATTATGTCTGTAAAATGACTCTGCACCCCTTTTCAATGGAATTCTAAGGCAGAATAATTAGAGATTATCAGGTTAAAGAATGCAAAATGTTTTCAACCAACTGTTGAGTATCATGGTATTGATTTAGATATATAGTTTTGTTTCAGAATACGGCTTCAGAACCCATTTAAAAAACCTTGTCCCAGGGCTTAATGTCTTACATATTTCACATGAAAAATACTGACATGTGATGAAGCCAGGTATAGATGACATGACTTCAGCATATTCTTAAAATTACAACCCTCATATTCTATTGACCTTCAAGGATGTATTTTAAAGTAAAATTTCGATAAGTTCAGGACACCTTATTTTAAATACGACAGTTGCAGAGAAAATCAGATGACTGAATGCAGCCTGAAGACCAGGAACTCTCCAAAGAATCTATCTTTCCCTCTCTCCCCAGACTGTGAGCTTGTGTTTAAGAACTGCATTATTTGAGGGACTTGGTCTCATAATTTTTTAATGTACTTGATACTCTCATTTTATTTGTTTGGATAATGAATCTGGAAAACAGGTTAACCCTGATAATATGGATCTTGTTTGGCAAAAATAAATTAATTGCTGGGTACTAGTTTATTGCAGGTAGACTATTTCAAAACCAAGGTATGTGTAAAGGCATACCAGAATTTTCACATATCACAATCAGAAAAGCAAACCATAATTGCTGCTTTTTAAAAGAAAATATTCCATGAGCAGCAGAGTACTGTTGATTAGTTTCCTATGCTTCCTTCTATACAGGCACATTAACTCTACCTGTTCCCTGTGTGCCCTGCCAACATAAACTCCTCCCATCAGGGAATATTCACCTCCCTCCCAACAATGGTTTGAGCATGAAGCAACTTAGACTGTGCTTGGTGTTAGCAGTACATGTCTCCATTGGCAGAACATGTATCTGCTGTAGCTTTTTGTGATGGAGATAATTACTTGCATCCTGTTTAACCCTCACTGGTTGCTGGTTTTAACAAAACTGGTAGGCATTTGTTGTTTATTTCTGAGACTTCTACTCTCTGTGAAGTTGGTTGAGATTCACCAATGATTCTCTAAGTCAGTGAAATGACGGAGGAATCAACAGACGCATTAATAAGTTACGACCTCTATGATGTTAGTGGTATTGTTTTGCCTACCTCCTGCTACTATGATGACTTCTAAACAGGACACAGAAATCTCTGAAGAAGATCCACAACCTTGTTACCTTCTAAGATACTGTCATATTGACAAAGAGAAAGTGCTGCAGAGCACACCAAAGGCTAATGGAGAAACAGCCACCAGGTCTATTTGCATGTGAGTCAAGGGGATAATCTTCTGAATTGTATTTTAGATGCAGAAGCTGTGAAGGTTGACCAGGTATAATCTATACATGCCCCCAGGCCCAAATTTAGCAAAGCATTAATGTATGGGTTTATGACCTATAATTTTCTATGGGCCCTAAATATGGGCATGTTAAGTGAAGTGCTGGATTTGGGGCCTGAGTCGTTTGTTTAAAAATAATTCCCTTACAGAACATTTCAAAGGTCATAAACAAAAATTTCACAAGTAAAAGTTAGTGAATAATCATGAGAAAATTTCAAATGGGCACAAATAGCTCAAGTTTCCCAAAATCTGTTACTTAAACTATATTGTGTAAATTATGCATCTCTGAAATAAAGGAAGTCCACCTGTAACATTATAGATTGTTAAGCATAGAACCAAATGCCCGTCACATCAAAGGGTGCCCTCTGGTACGAAGGAAGAAAACAAACAAACCAACCAAATTTAAAAAATAGGAGGAAAGAGAAAGCTAATAAGGGGAGCCAGACAGTATGACTCCCTGGCCAGAGAAAGCCCTTGAGGGCTGTAACTGGCTGTGAATCTTGAACATGTTCCCAAACTGAAAAAAAAAATAAAAATCTTACCATGTGATTCCTATCTTCTAGGATGATACTCTGCTCTAGGAAACCTAAGTGAATTATTGTGTGAAATACTTCACATTACTCCTTGTTAAATACAAATCCTTCTTCTCAGAACAGACTTACAGACTTTCTAGGTTCAAAGAAAAGCTATTCAGGCATTTTTGAGTCAGATTTTTCAAGTGAACCAAGTCAATTTTTGAATGAAGTTGTTCACTAAGAAGGCACCATTTGAACTTTAAAAATACATATTTAGTAAGAAATAGTCCAGATGTATGAAATATTCTAGAAAAGGAGTAGTTTTTAGCTATTAAAAAAGCTACATCATTTATCTGCTGACCTTTGCTCTATTAACTATAAAAAAGCACTAGCTTAAAACTATAGAACTGTCTTACATGTAAATCAAAGAAGTATTAGTGAACAGATCCTGATCCTATAAACACTTGTGTCACACACTTCTTGTGTGATGTTGGTCAACCATGTTAGCCTGAAGTCTTGGAGAATGGGGTTAGCCACTGAAAAGGATGACTGTTGGAAGCAACAGGAACGTTTTCCTAATGTGTAGCATAATTAATTCATGTCTGCCAAGTGCTCTGAGTTTCAATAGTAGGTGCTGTAACAGTCTGGAGAACAGCAATTTATTACTATTTTAAACTATTATTACAAAAATTGAAACCATGATAGTTTGTTTCTCTTTGAACTAGATTCAGTTTTTTCATATAATGTGTACTTCCTTTGAATTTCCCACACTCTATATTTTCCTTTTTCATACTAATTTTCCTTCAAAAGAATGTTTTTTGTTGCCATAGCAATATTTCCCTACCTTGCAATTTGATCATAGTAGCTTTCCTTTGGGTTTCTCTGTGCTGCAAGGAACACCCACCTAGCCAACCAAGCTTCCCCACATCCCTAAACCTCTCCATTCCCCCAACCTGTTACTACTTAGCAGCTTCTCAATAGTCTATCTTTATCTTTAAATACAGACACACTCCAACATACTCTTCCAAAGTACTCTGGACTAAAAACAGATGTTAATTAAAAATGCTGATAAGAGTCAGTGACATCTGTTGTTTCACATTTATGTTACTCAACCCTGTCTGTTAAATCCTAGCCTTTATTACATTAATTCACTTCTGCTTTTCTCCTTTTCCAGCTTTATCCCTCTCACTCTGCTGATCATGTAAACTCAACAGTACGTCATGAAAGCTGGATTTTATTAAGCAAACATATCAGCATGTCTACACACTAAAGACAGCTCTTTAACAGAGGCCCAGTATCCTTGTGCTGGTTAAGGATGAGTTGCTGTCTCTATAATATAACCCTATCGCATATGTTTGATATGTCTGCCATTTCAAACTACAGCAGATGGAAATTTGGTATTAAAGTTAAGATGAACAGGCCCTTTTCCTCCTTGGCTTTCCATGAGGTACAGGGAAAATTCTCCCTCATGTCTGACATTGGAGAAGTTGTGTTTTTTTAGTGCTAAGACTTCCCAGAAAAAAATACACTAGCTCAGTATTTTCTAAAGCTGGCTGGCAAAAGATAAATATTAAATTACAAAGACATGGTGCTAGGCCAAATTTTGAACCACTTGTTGAGTTACAGGTGCCAGTATGCTTGCTTTTTCTATCTAGGCTTGTCAATACCCAATATTATTTCTGTACAATAAAATATTGCAGTGGTAATGCTCATAAAATTCCCACACATACAAACTCCATTTCAGCAAATACAACCACAGGAGAACCAGACAAGAAATTCTCAAGAATTTTGTTCCTATGAATTTTGGTACATTTTTGATGGAGAAAATGGAAAACTAATGAGTATTTTCTGCTCTTTCTGCACAGTGTCAGGTACAAGGACATCAAAAGTAAGAATGACCATTTGCTCAAACCAAAGGCATACCTAACATCTTGCCAACAACTAGGCACCTAGGAAAGAATATAAGAATAGGGCTAGCATACAGTGATCCTAAGTAGTCTCCCAGTGTCCAACAATTTGTGGTTCAGGGATTTGCTGAACTGGAGGTGGTTTCTATGTTAGTATTCCTCAGTGAATTTCTCTTCCCTGAACCTTGCCTTTCAACTCATACACAATTTTATCATCCACAACATCCTGTGGTAAGCAGCTTCATATTTTAATTATATGTTAGGTGAAGAATCACTATATTTTGAAACAGCCATGTGCTAGCTTCAACTGATTACCCCTAGTTTTTGTATTAGAAGCAGCAGTGAGCAGTCATTTACTGTCCTCTTTCTCCTTAATGCAATGTAATAGATCTCTATCTCAGTTGCCTCTTCTTTAGGTTGAGGAGTTCTACTCTGTTTAGTAATTCCTTTCACTTAAGCTGTTTCATGCTTTTAATCATCCTTGCTGCCCTTCCTAAAGATTTTGAGTTCTAACCTTTTACAGATTATGGGACTCAAAATTCTTCTTCCAGAATATTGGTGAGCTCTGACTTCATTTTATACATGAAGTTATGAGTCACCCCCTACTGCTTACTTCACTGTGAATTTATTTACATTTAACTTCATCTTTAATTTTGACTCTATGCCACTGAGTCCTGTGAAGCCCTTTTGCTGTTCTTCACAGCGGGCCCTGTCTTTACTAGTCTTAATAATTTAGTAGCATTAGCAAATGCTGGCATCTCACTATTTGCCCCTTTGCCAGGCTATTTATGAGTATAGATCTGTTGTACTTATAATTTGAATTGCTGACCTCCATTGACAACTGATCATTTACTCTTACTCTTTTTCTTACCTTTTAAGTAATTACTTATCTAGGAAATAATATCTATGAAATAATATCTATTAAAAAAGAGCTTCCCTCTTCTCCTGTGGCAGCTTAGTTTCTTTAAGACCAAAAAGGTCTTCAATGGTCAAACTTTCATCACTAGCTGCTGGATATCCATTACTGACATGGTTGGTGACATAAAAAAAATAGAATTTTGAGTCATGACTTGTCTTTACAGAAATTCTGATGACTCTCCCCCAATACAATGTATTTGCCTGTATGTTCACAATTTTTTTAACATAGTTTCTACTAATTGCACTGGTACAGAGGTTGGACTTACAGGGCTATAGTTCTTTTCTCCAGACTGTGTTTTGAAAACTGACATAATATTTTCCATGTTCCTGTCCTCAGGTGCTACAGTAAGAGGTTATACACCATAGTATGCATTTCAGCTATTTATGCCTGAATACCTTGTGAAATTCTGGATTGATTTTATCTAGTGCTGGTCATATATTACTGTTTATCTGTCTATGGTATGATCTCCTTTACTGATACTTCAACAATTGCCATTGTAAGCTAAGAAACATCTCCACCCTCTCCTACACTGGCCAACTGGTCAAACGGAGATTTTTAAAGAGAACTGCATGCCTGTCTTCTTTTTGTGTCCTTCTGTAAATCTTCACATATTTTAGCTAGTCTTTCTGCCTGTCTCCTTCTATTACAGAACCTATATCTGAGCATCTAAGATCCTTCTGTTAACTGGCCAGTAATAATGTGATACAGGAGCTAGGCATTTACAGTGCAAATCATTCTATTTATCTTCAAACAGCTCACCTTTACATGGCTAATTAAAACTAATCAGGTAGGCTCCCTTTCTAGTTAATTGATAGGGATAGGCACTGATGTTTCATTTTCCAGGCTTATCTTGGACATCTCCCTTCAACAGGATTACTCATCCTTTGGGTGCCCAGGTCTTTATATTAACTACAGAGGAAGCTCAGATGAGCTTGTAGGACATCTAAATTCTACATTATTAAGTCAGAAGAGGTGAGGTACACCCCAAAGACACTACATCCAGTTATTGGATATTTAACTATTGCTGACTCTTGTTCTCTGTTTTATTTACGGTATCCTTCCCTTAGCAGGCTCCTTGGTTCTGAAGAACCATAAAAGGGAGTTCTGCATTTGAAGATAGGAAGCCTAGAGCTGCCTGACCAGTTAGCTCTTCCTGGAGGGTACTGGATAGAAGTTGGATAAAAAGTCAAAAAAAGAAAGCTCTCTAGGGAGGAAAATAAAATTTTCTGCACACAACAAAAGGAATACAGATTGCCAAGCCATGTTCTGTCATGATGAACTGAGTTTATGACCAAATATTGTCAGATGTGCATCTACAGAAAAGTCAAGTATAGTTGTGGGGCCCAGGACGACTCTGAAGATTAATAAAGAAGTATCTTGGTAAAGACACGAGACAAATCAATCTAGAAAGACTGCAAGGAAAAAACAGTATTTTTGAGTGTTGCCCCAGAAGGAGATACCATTAGTGACTAGGCAGAGTTGATGGGGTGGGAGTAACTGATGACCTGCAAAGGAAAGTTGAGGATGACTTACTGCAGCTGCTCAAAGGTGGAGATGTGCTTTTAATAACTTATTCTTGAGTTTTAGTCCTTGACTATGGTTTATTTGCATTGTTTCTGCATTTGATGTATGCCCAAAGCCCCTCAGATTTCAAGGGAATTACACAGCTGATACAGCAGGAAAAAGCCACCTTATGAGGGCAGATTATCAGTTACACAATTCAACAAAACAATGGTCTCTGTGTGGGCTCAGCTTCTAAAAGTAGCAATATCGAAGTCAGATTAACCTGCATGTGGGAATAGCCTTGGCACAAAGAACATTAGTCTAGCTTAGCTATTCTGTGTTCCTTTTTTCTAGTACAGTCCCATGGGTGGGGATGTGGCAGAACTGGAGGACCCATGGCACTCTGGGCCACCAAACAGCCATCTGTTGGTGGCTGTGGGAAATGGCTCCAGCTCTGGGACTGCTCTAACTCTATGGGAGGGGCCATTTTTCCCATGCTCCAAGCAATGTTTCTCATTAGGTTCAGCA
>NW_009952566.1:841823-851159 GCF_000747805.2 Chaetura pelagica
TTCAGCAGAAAATCTTGCCCACATCTCTGACAGAGATTTCTTGTGGTTTATCTTTATGGGATTTTATTTTAAAGCAATTATGTAACGTCATTTGTTTTCCCCTCTCCCCCAGTATTGTATTGTAATCACCCCTAGAGAATTAAATCCTGGAGCCATTCCTATACCATCAAAGCATCTGAGTGAAACTGAAAACTGTTGTGGAGCTGATTTAAGGAAAAAAACAAATCATTAGCAACAAAGGGCCGAAGCAAAGATATTCTAAACTTTTCCTAAGATATTTCACCTCTTTAACTGCAAAAATAATCTAGTTTAATTAAATAGGTGCCTTTATTTCTTGCTTGTAAAACAGGTCAAGAAGCATGACGAGGGGAATCTTTTCATGTGCAGTTCCATCACAGCAATTGAAAATCTCATTTATCAATTTCATGGTAATATGAAAACCTTTGGTTTTGATCGTTCTCACAAGATGACAAAAAGTGACTCTTCAAAGTCCTCTCCAGAAGGTGCTACTTTAGTCAGAATGCCACTACTGAACTTACTCCCATAGAGACGAATTCTGTTCATGTGGCCACCATAGAGAACCTGACTGACATCAGTGGTCATTTTATCTGAAGGCATAATTTAATGCCTAATAGGTTACCTTACGAATATAAAAGACATTCTTAGTCCTGAAACATGTCATCATTAATGTTTATAGACACTTTGTGACACACTATGTACCAATATAATTATAGATTCTACTTTTAGGGTGTTCTTTAAAAGGATAATAAAAGCTCTTTGCTCACTTTGTCCCTCAGTTCCACACAGTTGGCAGTAGGTGGGATTGGGTACTATTGCTATGGAGTTGAGGCATTTTCTCACCTTTGATTTAGAGTCCTATTTAGTATGGAATACTCACAGTGAGTATCTGCTTTGCAGATGGCAGTGTAGCAATATGGGAACCTGCTTACCAAGGGGTAGTTAGTACTGCATAAGAGATGTATCTGCAGGGTGGAAGAGCTTTATTTTCACTTTTCAAAGGCTGTCTTGGACTTAAGCAATAACTGACTGTATCAAGTCATCATGTCAGGTAGTGTAGCAGTACACTTCAGAGCTCTTGAACAGTGAAGTGGTTCATAAAAATCAGTACTGGCTGGAAGCAGATCTCCTCTGATGCTACTGACCACCTATCCCCTTTATGAGTGTTTATTTACAAAGGAGCTCTAGCAAGCTCTGTGTGTGAAGTCATAGGCCTTTATGAATGTTCTGCCCAACCTGCAGCTAAATTCGTCTTTGCATTCAACCAGTAGCATCTTACATTGAACACTGAGAAGAGTAGACAAGACTTCTGAGAGGATTTGTGAAGGAGAAAAAACAGTAACAGTAAAAACATGGCAGAGGTTTTAATTTTTTGATTCAGACAAAGGAGAATCTTTCATGAACCCATCCAAAATTCTACCAGTGCATGTGATCAGTGCTGCACTTTGCTCTTGAAAGAAGCAAATGCACTATCATGTTGTTTACAACAAAGCTTTCCTTTGTGGGGAAACATATTTGTACTATGGGGAAAAAAACCCAATTACATTCTCTTAGTAGAATTATAGATGGAAGAGTCCAAATGGTTTTGCATTTAGTATTTTTCCATCTAGAAAAAAAAAAGGCAAAAAGATCCCATTGCACATTCACAAATACAATGGAATTACAAAGGAGGAAAGGGCACTGCAGAAACACAGAGCTATGGCTGCATTCTAACTCTACAACTCCTGAGCTGCAGTGCATACTTTAATTTCCAGCCCACCCTTTACCTCCAGCTCAAGCTACGTTACTTACTGTCTGCCTGACAGAGACAGAAAAATTTGAACAAAACAGAGCAGACGTGTGTTTGTGCCTGTGTGTGTGTGTCAAACAAACAAGATAATTTCATGCATTAGAAAATATGACAAATACAATTTACGAATGCTTGATCAGAGTGAAGCAAAGCCATGATTCAGAGATGCCGTAGTTAACGAGTGAAAAACTATTCCATCCCATTCCATGTTCTGTACACGGCCAGATGAGGCTGTTACACAGAGGCAGGAGGTTGTGCAGCCACTCCTGCATGACACAAATATACTCAGTAGGCAGCGCTCAGCAAAAGGGTGGGGGCAAGAGGGTTACAGCTACCCAAGGCTTCCTAATAAATCCACCTCTGCCCAACATTGCACATAATGATATAATGCATTGTATTATTATTAGCAGTGACATCACAATGAAATGCTGGAGTGCTACTCAAGCGCCAAGGAACACCTAATATACATTTCTATACTTGTAATTCAGTTCCTATGTTTTTTTAATTATAGATAAGAATTTAAAGTGAAAATAATTATTTGCTCCATAAATACTGTTGTAATGGATCTCTGACATATAATTAAGAGGCCTTTAATTTTAAGTTTGTATACTGAACGCCTGGTTTTGGAGGTATTCCATATACCATATTCAGGGCCTTTACCTGCAAAGCTCTAAACTTCTACTTTCATGGAAACTGAACTTAGCTTTTATAATGATGGATACAAATAGCAAGGCTATGTCAAGTATGTTGCAAAGCATTTTTATTCCTTCTAATCGTGATCCTTTTCGATCGTGCTGCCAGAGTTCCTTGGCCCATCTCAGGTTGCAGCATCATTTTCTAACCCATACTTGAAATTCAGCCAGTAATGATGGAGCATCTTCTTTCTAAAATGCCTGATACCGAAAAGAGGAAAGCTACCAACACAGCATTCAGTATTTTCTAGAAACTGATCTCTTTGATGGTAGAAAAATAGTGAGCCTATAATCTCACTGATAATGTAAAAATGGATGTCTCCAGTTATTTGCAACTGGATATACAAGTTTTCAGCCTACAGTAAAGATTAAAATCATTGGCACATGATTATTACTAGGTGAGGATAGCCTTTCTGAAAATGTAACTATTTCTCAATTCTAGTAAATGCAGACACTCACATCTTAAAAAGTACAATAACTGGCACCTTTTTGGCAGACTCAGCAGGCAGGTCAAAGATTGTCTCGGCATGTAGAATGAATTAATATTTCTCTCCCAAGAGTGGGTCCTTCTAGAAAAGGCTTAAGGCATATTGGTGGGGCATTCAAAGGAAGCTGGAGAGGGGGGTGAAAACTTGTTTATATGAACATTTTTCAGATTTAGATCTAGCAACACTGAAATGTTTTAATCTTGTATGAAAGGCTCCGCCCTTCCCTGTCCATCCCTTACATGTCTGGTCTCCTGTATAGGCCACTACACACGCCCTAAGCTTTCTTCTTCCATTTTGCTCTGTACTCCCACTGTCCTTTTGCAGGACTCTCTACGTCACCATCACTGCCTTTAGTCCTTCACCTCCAACTCCTTCTCTCATGCTGCTTATTGCTCCTTCCCCACTCTTCCTACCTCACTTCTGAGTTTCTCCCTGTGTTTTACCTCTTTGTCCTTGGATTTCACTTTCTCTGCATGTGCTGCTTGCTTTCTCTGAAGCCCAGAGGAAATGCAGAAGCCATTACTCTATTCCAAGAAGTGGTTTTTGAGTATCAGCCATACAGTGCGTGTAATTTAGCAAGCGCTATGTTTCCTCTACTTCTTGCTGAAATGGGATACAAAGTGATCACTGCTTTTGCTTCTTCATGCTCACAAGAGAGCAACAAAAGTCCCCTGGTGCTGCATCAAGTTGGCACTGACAGTTTACAGTGCATCTGTATTCAAGTCATCATGTTTGGTCATGCAAACACATCTGCGGTAACACAAACTCACTCTGAAGAGATTCATTAACTATTTGTAACTAGTCTGCAAGTACTCAGTGCTAGATGAATAAGGCTAAAAAAGTGAATGCATCAAATAACAAACGTTGAGACAGAGAGCATATAGCTAACCTAAAATAAAGCTTCACTGATGCCCAGATACAGTAGCTATCTGACAAACAGGTAGTGGAAGAACTACTCCATTTTCAGTGTCCTAATGGGCATAATATGGTGAGCTGAAGAGAGAAGAGCAGTTTTCTCCTCACTTTTCTTCCTGCTCAGAATATGCAGTTGGAATACGCAGAGGCTGGCAGAAGTGGCTTGCCTTGCTGGCTCCTCACAGGCGGATATAATAGCAGTGATTGCACCTTTTGTGTGCCCAAAAGAATTAGTGAGTGTTGTGCCTCCCTATGATTCTCCTAGACATTGCATCACACTTAGATGGCATTCTCTTACCCAGAACCATGGTTTACCATTCCTCCAACAAATCTGTAGTACTCTCTGCTTAGCCTACATTCAAAACATTCTAGTCACTTAAGAAAATGTCTAAAAAGAAATAAACACCAATTAAGGCACAGCTACTTTATACAGTAAGATCAGATGTGGACATAATTTCCTTGCTTTCTATCAGATAAATCTCCCATTTCTGAACATTTCATTTTGTACTTAGATTATGTCTTCTCAGATAAGCTTTAAGCATTACCATCTGTTCTGCAGCAATCACATGATCCTATCATTTTGATTCAGTTAAACACAAATCCCTTTGACAATAGGGAAACAGCAAAATAACACATATTTATTACAAAACCTGCCACAACAGTAGATTGTTCAAGACTGGCTTTAAAGTGGAGGCAAACGACACAAGCAGACCCTCCAGCACACCTCCTCTCTGTGTCCCACACAGTCCAGGCAGGGTTCTGACACTGAAGCTTCTTGTTTGCTAGGGAGATTGAGTCAGTCTTTCAGCTGAGCTGTGTTCAGCAGCCCCAAGGGCTGAAAGCTCAGCCAGGGCCCCATGCCTCTGCATGCCTGCTAGCACTTGGAAGCAATCCTGAGTCAGAGGGAATACACCATTCCCTTGCAGATGTAAAAGCACTATAGTAACACCTCTCAGCAACCTCTGAGGCATTCTTTCCACATCTGTCCTCTGCAGGCAACTGGCCTACGGCCACTACAGTTGGCCACTGCAGCATCAGATCTTCCCTGCTGGTTTATAGGAGAAAGGCAAAAGCAGAGTCTGTACCTGCTATTTCAGCCACATCTGTTAAGAAACCTATGGTGTAAGTTTAGTGCATATTTTGCAGATATGTGGAGCATTCATCTACTTAGAATAATTTGCCCACTGGAATGGACCTGTTTACCAGAAAGATGATCCTACTCAGATTCAAAATGCAGAAGATAGTATAAAATATTTCTCTTCAAGATTTGGAAGGAGTGCAAACTGTACTATCAAAGTAAGCTGCAGTTCCTAGCTTGGCATATGCAGACAACGTATATAATCTGGATGAATCACCAAAAAAAGGTGCATTGCTAGTCTTCTCACTATATCCATCTACACTCCTCCTCAACAAGGTGTTACAAACACTGTGTCATACAGAAGGCAGTATCTCCTTATTTTGACCCTCTGGATAATTCTTAGAGGGAATATTCCAGCTGTAGTTGTGGTTGAACACATAAGCAAGTCAAACTACTGTTTATTGATATTTATAACTGATGAAAATTTGGCTATTCATTTATTATGAAGGAAAAATATAGCAATAAACCAATGCAGTAAAAATTCTAGCTAAATTTGGTATAATGACTTTTCTAATGTAATATAATCTACAGACAAATGTAATATTTAATTTTCTCTTATTTTAATGGTTCTGAAAATTCATGAAAATTTTTGGCATATTAATTTCTACATCAGAACTTTGAGGACGAGAATAACAAAATGCTAGGTGCAAAGGCAAAAGTGTCTTGGATCATGCAGCATTCATTTACATTTTAGCATCTATTTAAACTCGGTGTTTTCTCCAAGTTTGTGAGCTGTTTCAATATTTAATCTGCAAGCAGTTGGTGAATATAAATCTTGAAGAAGCATGCTATCTATTTTTCTGTCAAGCTAAAAGGGAAAAGGTGATTCATTTTAAGTGTATTGATGATAGAAGAGCTCTGAATAGCATTTTATCTGCAATACTGTACCTGAAAGGAATGAAGAGCAAGTTAAACAAACAGTAACAATGAATGCATTTTTTTTCAGGGGTGGTCCTCTTGGAAAATGTTAACCACATTAAAGTAGGCAGTTATTGAAATATGCAATTAATTTTAAGTTGATAGATGCTGAAACTGTCATTCACCTGAGCAGGTGGTGAAAAAACCTTCTTGCATATCTGCTGATTGGGTCCCTGTACTCCAGCACGGTGGTATCCAAGAGGGGTCTTGTTGGAGCATAAAAGGTTCCAAGGCTTGCCTCAAGCTGTGCTGTGGAGTTCAAACACAGGAGCAATGAAACAAGTGAAACCATTTCAATTACAACAGGTTGCTCATGTTTGCAGTCAGTCAAATTCCTCTGATGCTGATGAAATGTGATGTCATTGTTGGACAGATGAAATTAAAATATGACAGATTGCACAAACATAAATGTGCATATAAACTTTCACTTTGAGGTAGAGTTGACAATGACTTTGAGCAACAAAAGCTGTCAAAAGTATGAAGACTGCATCAAATAATACATCAAATAATACATCAAATTCTTACCAGCAGTGTACAATTAAAAGTGACTCACAAGAGTAATACAGGAGAGATCAGCTCTCAATTAGCTCAAATCATCTTAGTCCTCTTAGGCAAACAGCAAGGAATTTCAGGTTTTTAGGGATTATTGTGTTAGGTCAGCAGGTGACAAGAGCCCTTCTTGTGATGGCCTGGAGGTCTAAGAAACCTCCTTCAGCCAACAGTTATTGAAAAACTTCAAATAAAAGGGCCTAGAAATCCCAAGGGTTTGATTTTCCTGTAGTGCGTAGTGGTGGGAACCAGGATAACCTCCCTTGTAATCAACAAAATAAAGCCCTTGTGTTACAGAAACTGTCTCCATTTTCAATACTTTCTGATGCCTACATGTCACAGCTGGACCTCTTAGGCATTTTTCTACAGGTTTTTAATACGAAATTATAAATAATACAATAAAATACATGGTACACATTTGTGACTTAGCTGAAAGGAAATTTAAATTATCAATAATGTTTATATTATGTGACTTCTGCTTGAGAGTTAACATGTAGTACAAGTTCTTGTAGGCAGAACAGGGAGAATTTGCTATATATTTGCTATATAAGTTCTCCTTTTAGAGTGAATGTGCCAACTGCTACTGCTAATCAGAATTTTGCGAGGGCCTTAAAAGCAAAGTATAACCTATTGTCTCATTAGGCAGACAAAATCTCATTGATTTGCTGTTACTAACACTTGTTTAAACTAGCCATTTCTGTATTTAGTGATAATGGTTCTTTATTTCCAAGCATAGTTACATTTTGTTTTATTAGGTTTGATAGCATTAAATGTGCTAAAAGTACTGTGTTAGAAACACAGGCAAACTGTTAGTAAATTAGGTTTTGTGTTACTTTAAACCTAGATAGGAAGATAAGTTGAACTTTAAAGGTATTTTCTTTCAAAGCAGCAGTCAAATGAGATTAAAATTGAATACAGCAGTACCTTTGCAAAAACAAGCCATGCTCTCTTGCCATTGCTGTCTTCCTGACAGCTTGTTTTGTACTTCGGAAATATTTCAATGTACATGGAATACGAGTAAATACTAGCACAGTTATAGATTCATTAGATATCCCAGCTTGATGTTGAAGGCAGAATGAAGATCTCAAAGATAACAGCCCCACCGCTATAAATAAAAGCCCCCACTGGGTTTTGCTAATAAAAAAGAAAAGAAATTACCATGCCAAATTTGTTAGATTCATATAGAATAACTCCTGGACAGAATGAAATCCCATCTGCTGTAAACAGTGTTAGCAAGCTGCATGGGAGGAAACACACAGACATCTATTTATAATGTGCATATTTTTACAAGAGTTTGGAAACCAGCCCTTTTCATGGGTCCTTTTAAAAGCACATTTTACTTAGAACGAGTACACTATGCTTGCAACACGGAGATTTTTTCAAATCAGATCCCCCAAAATGGAATAGCTGATGGCTTGGCAGCACAACTCCAAACACCTTGGAGTTTTTCTATCATCAAACACACCAGAATCCTAAGTATTCTTTCTTGCCACAAAAGATGCTTGGTCCCCAGCTGTCTGCCTGCTAGACTGCAGGATAACACCTTCACTAAATCAAGGCACTTCAAATCTTGAAGTCTATTGAGTTTCAAGATTGATAGCAAATAAGAGGAAGGCAGCACACCAGGCTTCAGCAGAGACAAGGCTGAACCTAAAATTCATAATTTCTTGTGAAGGAACCCAGCTACTACTGCAGGGAGCCCGCATATTGCAGTGAGGACAAATGCTATAATCCTAAAGGAGGCAGCAGAGGATAGTGTATTTAAAGCCTTTGGATTTTGTAATGAAAGAATGAACCTTCAAAAGCACCTTAAAAACCATACAGAAATCACTTGTCCCTGTCGCAGGAAAACATCCCTCCTTAAGTTGGTGCTGTCTCAGTATGGATATATACCAAACATTTCTATCCTATATGAACACGTTAGTCTGCAACATAAGCTAAATTTATGTAATACAATAAAGTTACAGGACATATAAGATAGTGCTATATAGTATAGTCATGCCTATATCATATATATAGTAAAAGACGCATTATTTTAGTATCACTATCAATACAAATGAACTAAATTGCAATCAACACATTGATCCAAATTTTATTGAAAGTACTTCTCTACATACAATGTTTGATTATTGAGTACCACAGTCTGGCTGACTGCCTGGATTCTCACTATTGTCTTCTTTACAAAGTCAATAAATATAGCATCGTAATCCACATATGAACTAAAAAGACACCACAAAAACACATTAAAAATACCATCAGTCCCTTACCTTCTCTGTCTGGTGTCAGCTTTTGTTTAAGAAGGTGATTGACGATGGCACTCAAGCATATGTAACACTGATGACCCATGGTGTTCCAGTTCATGGTGTTCAGGATATTAATTGCCTCGTGTATCTCATCATAACGAATGTACTGGTGGATAATTTCCACAAGGCCCAGCTGTCCTCTTGTGTTCACACCTTTTACAGGAAATATCAAATCCAAGGATAGTGTTATGTAAACCAGTAGCTAACTACTTTTCAGTACATTAAAAAGTAATTGCTGTTGATTAAAATTTGGAAGTTTAGGTTAATAGGTTTACTTTCAAATGTATATGTGAGATAGCTCCTTATCATCTTGGTATGTGTAGGCTGAGGGTGCTTTGGAGAGCACAGAAAAACCATTAATGAACTTTGCACATGGAGGCTGAGTGAACATGGCCAATATATATTAGTGACAACATCTTACAATGAAGACTGTTTTAAACTTGGTAGAAAATGCTTATTACCATTTTAGCATTATTAGATTGGAAGTGATAAATTAATGTTTTTATTTCCTCCTTCCTGTAGGGAA
>NW_009952566.1:851238-878243 GCF_000747805.2 Chaetura pelagica
ATACTGCTGGACAACACTTAAAAATAGCATTTGTCTCACAGAAACACACCTATGTATACAAGCTTATAGCAGCTCAAACCTCAAAGCAGCATTTACACAATTGCTCCCTACATTGCAATTGCTCTAGAACTTACTTCTAGCTTGGCAAAATTCTGTAAATGAAGAATTTCTTCTATGAGGGAATACAATGAAAGATACCAACATTTAGGAACTTCTGAACTGCAGTTGCACATGAAACCAAGAACAAGCTTAGTAAGTGAAAAAAAACCCCAACACATTCCTCACTCCGTAAGAACGTGATTTATCTACATCACTTTACTCTGAAAAGTAAAAATTAAAAGACAAAAATTTTCTTGACTTGTAAGTCTCAGCTTCTGAACAGAAAAGGTGGCTGAAAAGCTGCAGAGAGTAATGCTATTTATCATCTCTGACTACCCATATGATCATGTGTCATAGGCCACACATGACATTTTAGCTATTTTTGCTTGCTTTGGGACACTGTGCTAGAGTTTTCTGTATCACTATGGCTCCAGATATTAGAAACAGATCAGAACAAAGTTAATGTTCACCTCTCTTTAAACAAAAACATAACATCATTTAGTCTCTCATTTTATATTCTGATGTTGTTTGTTAAAACTGATTTTAAGGAAAAAATTCTGACAAGAAAGAGAACAAGCTGTTTTTCAATACTGATCTTTTAAAGCCATAGCATGGCTGGGAAAAAAGTGATAACAGAAAAGCAGACTGGATATATAGAAAACATACCTCACAACATTTTCATAAATCACAGGATCACAGAATGTTTGGGCTTGGAAGGGGATCTTAAAGATCATCGAGTTCCAACTCTCCTGCATGGGCAGGGAAACCTCCCACTAGAACAGGCTGCTCGGAGCCCCATCCAACCTGCCCTTGAACACTCCCAGGAATGGAGCCCCCACAACATCTCTGGGCAGCCTGCATAAATGTAGTTGTGAGTATTGTTTGTGATGTAAAATAACATTTGAGAAAAAAGTGCAAAACAAGCTCAAGGACAAGTTAATTGCTGAGTACCTGCATATCTGACACAATGGGAAAAAAAGCTTACATATTTATTTTTTGTAACAGAGAAATACTTTAGTTTTGTAGTGTCATTGAAGAAAAGACATGGTTGTCTATTACATTTCACTTTACATTTGCATGTATTAAAGCCTATGGACATAATACTGTGTAATAGCCATGTTTAACCTGCGTATGTGTGATAATATCTAATTGTTATGGTAGGCTTTATTCTTCCTAAACGTTTAGTGTTTTTAAAGTATTACATAAGTTGGGTAATCTTCACATAATCACTAAGTGAAGATGAAAATACTTATTTGCATGCTAATTAAATACTATATTTAAAATGTCTTTCGAGGCCAGCAATGCTGAACCACTGGCACCAGTACCAACTTTGGCACTATCCAAGATCTGGGTTGACATCAATGACAAGAAGCCAAAATGCTTTTGAAAATTAGTTTGGCATTAGACACCAAAACTATTTGCCATTCATGTTTAAGGGTAAATGTAATATGAATCTTTTCCTAAAATACAGCTGGCTAGACAGCACAATAAAGAATTCACAGAACTTGCCCAAAATCATAGTATGTCAGCTGGAAGTTAAAAACATATTTGCCCCCTCTCATTGATACAGTTTCTTAACAGACTTATGGACAGACTTATTAACAGACTTATTAACAGACTTATTCCAAGCCAGGAGTTAATTATGGATTTTATTTCAGTCCCAAATGCCTGTCTGGGTTTCGCTGTCATGGACCCCTAAATTTTCCATATAATTAATATTTATTTATATTATTTTTTAAATAGCAGAGACCTAAAAACTACTCATGTTGGGAAGAGAAACTGACTAATCAACACAGCATCATCTTGGTAGTGTGGCAATCTGAATAGGGGTAAAGTTGAAAACTAGCACATGGTAGAGAACAGCATGTTTTGGCACAGTGGACTACAAAGAGGAAGGAAGGGAGAGGTGAAAGAGAAAGCTTTGCCTCCTTCCTAGAAGAGATTTTACAGTAATTATTCAGAATGAATTTTAAAATGTGATAACTTCCAGCTGTAGAGGTCAACATCTTCCCATTTGGATGCTTGACTTCACCTAGGTAGTGCGCTTCCAGGCAACCTGCTTGGGAAAAAGAGGCGACAGCCAACTCACTGCCTAATTGATTTAGGAACAGTGCCCAGGGAGACAGTCCAATTAAGTTTACAAGCTGGCAATTAGTAGGAAAGGCCTCTAAATCCCTGCACTGAGAGCCTGCTTGCCTTCATAAGAACATAAATGTGCTAAAGATAGCAAGTGCTTTCCAGAAAGCTGTTGTGAGAAAACCCCACAAGGGAGAACTGAAGAAAAGCAAGGTAGATGTGGGTAGAGTGCCTTCTGCTTGACAGGTAAAAGGTAATTTAGAGGGGCTTTTTGTAATGGCCAACATGTACAAAAACATCAAATAGCTCTTACAATTAGTGTTCTGGGGTATGCTGCAACTATTAAATCTGTCATTGAACATAATGCAGCTGAGTTATCTCAAAATAAATGATAACTTGTAAACAGTTTTTTACATAGTATTTTCGGATAACAGTAATAATATGGATCAGCTTTTTTAGAGATATACAACTATAAGCCAACCCAACATTTTTGTTGCTAATATCTTCTGATATTACTTTACCTTTTTGCAGTGACATAGTTAAAGTTTTTTAAATTTAGTCCTTCAAATTATTAGGTTTAGAGTATTTTTAGACAGGATTTTTCTCCACAAAAGTGTATGTATGTCTCAATCAGAAAAGAAATATAGTAGATTTTCAAACCTTACTATCACCTAGGGTGTTCTTTTTTTTAAAAAAGCTTCTTCCTAATCTCAATAGGGAATAATAAAAAACTCCTGTAATAATAAAAAACTCTATAAATGCAATCCTGTTTCCTTGGACAATAAGCAAAGTGCTGACATTTTCCAGAATAAGTATATTCAACGTGGTTGTCTGTCCTGCTAAAACACTGGTTTGGTAGTCAGAAGATTTAAGCATGATTGTTTTTTTAGCTCTCCCAGTGGGTTTGCAGCACTGTAACTTGCCCAACTTGAATGGAATTAATACAGTTCTCACTGATGAGCAACTGCAGGGTTTTGTTTTTAGGTCAATCACTGACTCGTGTAACTCTTGGAAAGCCTTTTAGCTTCCCGTTACTGCTTCTTGTTATTCTGTTTGTAAAATGAAGATAGTTATGGTTTTAACTCTCTTAAAGTCTCCTTGCACCTAAAATGAGGAGTGCTATATACATTCTAAAATTAGTATTATTTCTTCTTCTGTTATTCACAACTCCTGGCAACTTAACTGAGAGACCAAAATTCTCTGAAGATTATGAAAACCCTCCTTCATCTGTGAAAAGTCTTCAAGGAAAGAAATGGTGTAACTTCACATACTGAAGGCAGGATTAACAGTTGCATTGTACACACACAGAAACAATTTAGGAAAGAAAATGGCATTCATATTCTATTATTGAAAATATTTTATTTTAGTTTGTTAGGGCTATTACTACAGAATGAATAAAATTCCTAAAATGATATACTAGAGAATAAAATAATTTTCAATATGAGAAATTGTTATGCTTTATTAGAGTAGCAGGGTATACAATGGGACCCTGATCCAACCTCAGATCAGGGTCCTATGCTATCACACCCCATATCAAAAGATATTAAGTAATATCTTGTGAAACAATGAAATCCTTGGTTTACAACTTCAGATATTGTTTGAACTATGTGTTTTTAAGGCTAAGGTCCCACATACCTAAAATGAGGGTGTTGTTTTCAAACTACAAAAACTTGTGAGGTACAGACATTTCCCTGAGAGCTCAAAGTTCAATAGATGTGCTCAGTAACTTACCAAGTTTAAAGTTAAGTACTCCTAAGGGTCCTCTGTCGAATCTAACCAACAAACGATCATGAATGTCTGTGCCGTCAGTGCTGGCAGATGCAACCTGAGGAGCATCCCACTGGATCTGGATGAGGCTGCTAGACACATAAAAGTGTTTACTGAATTGCAGAGTTGCCTCAGGTGAATAGTCTTGTGCTAAGAGCTGAATTTTAATTGGGGACAGCGCCGTGTCAAAAAGTTGCAGCTCCCCTTGAGAGCTTCCAACCATGAACATAGCTCCAGATGGGTGGTAAGTTATTAGAGCAGGCAGCAGTTCTGCTTGGGCTAACAGAGTCACTTGGTTGTAGGCTTCATACAGAATTATTGATGAGTCTTCACAACCCAGGACTAGTTTGTCTTCTGTAGTGTCCCTGCAACAGCTGATGGCTTTGGATCGTAGTGGTATTCTGGTGACTGCCACACACTGAATTTTGTTCTTAACATACTTGTAGATGCAGCTGTCAGCCATGGGCTCTTTGTCTGCTGAGATGGAGTGCTCTACTGTGTGAACCTGATAAGGCTGATTAGTGCTGAAGCTTGCATCGAGCGGATCCCATTCTGTACGGACATAACTCAGAACCTGAAAAGAATCCAAAACATTTTGGTAGGAAGTTATAACAATTTATTCTTATTTTGATGATTTAAAAAACAGACTGCTGGAAGTCTTTCTGATGGGTCAGCAAGCTACAAAAAATAGGCATTTTAGAAATACAGTTGTAAAATCTACTGATTTAATTTTTAAGAAATTAATTCCTTTGATTAAAAAACCCTGCAGTATAGTTTGAGCCATATTTGTTTGTTCAGAATACATAATAAGTTAACAGAAGATGGAAGTGGGGATGGTCCTAACAGTGTTGGTAAGAAGAGAAATGTGCAGCTGACTAATAGAAAAGAATAATTGATTATTTACAAGTAGAATGAGGAATAAACCCCAAAATTTCTGGAAAAAAAATTGTAACAGGTTACTCAGAGCATCATACATAGAGCACTTGTGATCATTTGCTCTGGTCCATGGTAACAGAAAATATTACACTGTAGTGGTAGAAACATGTTTATAAACAGTTTATACTACACATTGCCAAATAAGTAGGTGGTAGATGTTCTTTGGTGCCATGTAGCTCTAGATGCAGAATAAATGTATTTGTGAGAGTGGAAAAAAGGGACCATTTGGGGGGAATTGAAAGTTGCATGAACGGGAAGAAGAAAAAGGCAGAACATGATACAACGACAGCAGCTGGCAAAGAGCAAGAATTTGTAGTGTGGACACACGGGAAGTACCACAGAGCGGTGGAGGCACCAGTGGACTCCAATGATGATTCATGTCCTAGAATACATAGCTTTGAGCCAGAGGTATGATACAGGATGCAAGCAGGCAGAATCTGGGAGAAATACCAGCTGTAAATAAGGTACAAATTGGCTCATGAAAAGCTTTCTCTGAGAGAGAAAACTAATGTCTCTAGAAGACTGAGTGTAGTAGAAGTCAGTCAGAAACTTGCTGGTGTTTGTTCATGCAGAAATAAAGAGTGAAAGGAAAATGTCAAACTGAGCCAAACCTCACCCTCAGGTATGCCCACAGCATTCTTCACACTATAAACTGAAGCTGCTGACCTCCCACTAATTTTGTAAGCCTCTTCTTTTGAGTCCAGGTGGTATGCAAGTACCATTTACACAGAAAGGGGTAATAAATGTGATTAATAGGCAGAGAAAAGGTAAGGGAAGAAATCCAGAAATTTCAGGTTGAAAACGGAAAAGCACACATAATGTTAAAGCAGTTTAAAGTTGATTTCCACAGGTCACAAGACCAACCGAACACAGAATTTAGCTGTTCATCCTGCAAAGGAGAAAAATAAGAAATTAAGGGTTTTTTTACATACCATTCATTACTTCAGAGCAAATTATTAAATTATAGAGGAAGTCTTTCTGATGGGTCAGCAAGCTACAAAAAATAGGCATTTTAGAAATACAGTTGTAAAATCTACTGATTTAATTTTTAAGAAATTAATTCCTTTGATTAAAAAACCCTGCAGTATAGTTTGAGCCATATTTGTTTGTTCAGAATACATAATAAGTTAACAGAAGATGGAAGTGGGGATGGTCCTAACAGTGTTGGTAAGAAGAGAAATGTGCAGCTGACTAATAGAAAAGAATAATTGATTATTTACAAGTAGAATGAGGAATAAACCCCAAAATTTCTGGAAAAAAAATTGTAACAGGTTACTCAGAGCATCATACATAGAGCACTTGTGATCATTTGCTCTGGTCCATGGTAACAGAAAATATTACACTGTAGTGGTAGAAACAACGGCATGTTTATAAACAGTTTATACTACACATTGCCAAATAAGTAGGTGGTAGATGTTCTTTGGTGCCATGTAGCTCTAGATGCAGAATAAATGTATTTGTGAGAGTGGAAAAAAGGGACCATTTGGGGGGAATTGAAAGTTGCATGAACGGGAAGAAGAAAAAGGCAGAACATGATACAACGACAGCAGCTGGCAAAGAGCAAGAATTTGTAGTGTGGACACACGGGAAGTACCACAGAGCGGTGGAGGCACCAGTGGACTCCAATGATGATTCATGTCCTAGAATACATAGCTTTGAGCCAGAGGTATGATACAGGATGCAAGCAGGCAGAATCTGGGAGAAATACCAGCTGTAAATAAG
This sequence comes from Chaetura pelagica, assembly GCF_000747805.2. Classification (NCBI taxonomy): domain Eukaryota; kingdom Metazoa; phylum Chordata; class Aves; order Apodiformes; family Apodidae; genus Chaetura; species Chaetura pelagica. Next base: position 857,839 of record NW_009952566.1, read on the forward strand.
GTACAAATTGGCTCATGAAAAGCTTTCTCTGAGAGAGAAAACTAATGTCTCTAGAAGACTGAGTGTAGTAGAAGTCAGTCAGAAACTTGCTGGTGTTTGTTCATGCAGAAATAAAGAGTGAAAGGAAAATGTCAAACTGAGCCAAACCTCACCCTCAGGTATGCCCACAGCATTCTTCACACTATAAACTGAAGCTGCTGACCTCCCACTAATTTTGTAAGCCTCTTCTTTTGAGTCCAGGTGGTATGCAAGTACCATTTACACAGAAAGGGGTAATAAATGTGATTAATAGGCAGAGAAAAGGTAAGGGAAGAAATCCAGAAATTTCAGGTTGAAAACGGAAAAGCACACATAATGTTAAAGCAGTTTAAAGTTGATTTCCACAGGTCACAAGACCAACCGAACACAGAATTTAGCTGTTCATCCTGCAAAGGAGAAAAATAAGAAATTAAGGGTTTTTTTACATACCATTCATTACTTCAGAGCAAATTATTAAATTATAGACAAGTTACACAGAATGTTGGCTAGAGTGATTAGGATATTTTGTTCTGACAGTTTACTTATTTTGTCAGCAAAAGGGTTTCTCATTGAAAAAAAAGAGGAAGAATTATTGCAATTCTGTGGCTGTAAACCAGCTGACAAGTTAATAAAAAAGTCTTAGCTAGTTTGCATTTCATGCAAAAGCATTTAATACAGAATCCCATGAATTTAACTTGTGAAAACCCAGTAAACTGATTTCAGTAGAAGAGCAATGATCAACAGAAATATATACCAAAGAGGAAATAAAAGATTAAATTACTCATATAGTCTGAAAAACATTTTCTCACCTCCACCATTTCCTCACGAAGGACTTAGCATCTGCAACTAGTCATTTATGCCCACAAAATGCACAGTGGCTACTGTGCAGATGTTAGAACTGCTGAAGTGTGTAGCTTATTAGGGTGTTAAATTGCATAGCAAGGAAACCTGTAAGAGGTTATTGTAGACAAAGGATTACTGTGACCCCAGAGCTCTGTAACCCCCAATAAAGACAAGGTGAAATGTTATTGTTTGTTCTTCAGTTTTCCCTAAGAGTATGTATAGAGATGCAGGTAGCTGCCTTTCAAATATGTGAAAGAGAAATCTTGCCCAAGCAAGTCTTCAAAGATTCCATAACTTCAGTGAAATGAGCCTTGAGGCCCCCTGAGACTCAGATTTCTGCCTTCCTGTGGCAGGTTTCATTGCAGTGCATTATGCAGCTACATATTTTGATCCAAAACCAGTATTCCTCTGTGGACATCTCCTCATAGGCTACAAGAAACTCATGAAGATCCACAGAATAATCAAGTCTATGGGAGATGAAAGACTGAAGAGAGGCTGGCCTTGAAGTTTAAGACAATAAAGAAGAAAACACATGAAAAAGGGATTTTTAGAACTCCATAGGAGTGATCATTGGAAAACAGCAATGAAAATAGTCACAGAAAAGTAAATGTTGTCATTTGATCATTTGAGAGGCAGCATGAATCCAATTAATAACGTTGCTCGGCCTCATTAGAGCAAAAGTGGGACAAAATGTTACTCATTACTTTGAATTTAAAATAAAGTAAAATGTTGTATTTTGGAAGGCTAACGTAATGAGCCTTGAGATGAGAAGTTTCCTAGCTTCACATAATTTTGAGAGCAGATCCTTTAAATGAAGTCTAGGGTAGGGCTGGTTGCTGTATATAATGCAATTTTAAACTAGGGAAGAGTTCCCGTGAGGGGAGAAATTATTTGCTGCATTTTATAAGAGAGGTTTTGACATAATGTTTAAACAAACTAGGCTGAAAGAAAACTTTTCTAGATGTTGCTGTTCATACTCTGGCTGAAAACAAGAGAAACATTTCTCCTTAAGATTGGAACAGATAAGCTGCTTCTCATGCATCAGTGGCCTCATGTGCCTCTTGGAAGAAGAGTCCCAAGCTGAGAGACCTCTTTGTTCTGGTTTCCAGTTTTGCTGAATGTAACTGGTATTTGGCACTCTGAAGGGGAAAATGGATATTCTCTTTCATCTGAGAGGGAAGATTTCAGTTTCTCTGTCAGAGATCACTGTTATTATGAATTCTTCATGCCATTAACTGGAAAACTAAAGCAGAGAAGCAGAGAGATACACAACTACAGAAATGTGTTAATAAGATGATGATAATGCTTTTAAAAAATAAGAAGTCAAACAATAAAAACATCTTTTTTTCCCCCCCAAGAAGATGGTACTCCATTATCTGCCAATTGTTTTTCTATCTGGTAAGTAGCCACATACTAGTAAGTGTAGTGCACATAGTGATTTAGCAGTTCATTTAAAGGAATCCACTGATTCCTTTCTGGCGAGTAGCACTTCTCTAGAACGGTAAAGGGGAACATTAAAATAGCAATGCATCTTTAAGTTAACAAAACATTTGCTGGGGAATGGGAAGGCCAAATCTGGAGAAGTTCCCTCAGAAGTGGGTAGGACAACTGTAGGATTTGCAGAGGAGGGAACAGGGCAGCAGATCTAAAATGACAGAGCCGTAGTATCATGTGGTGGTGCATATAGTCCCATTCAATGTTAAGTGTGTTCCATAAATCTTGGACTAAGCATTTAGCCTTGGATTTTAAGGGAAGATTTCTGGGAGTACTTTGCATGGAGTAAAACCAATTACTTTCTGTAAAATAAACAAATAATTCAGAAAAAAAAAAAAAAAAAGCCCCTTTTAGTTTTATGACATGTACGCTACAAAAAAGATGGTAAATGTATTTAAATATTTTCCACATAATTTATGCATATTTCCCTTATTAACGTGTCAGTTATGCACTACTACTGCACATTTGTTTTCCCCCTGCAGAACTGGCCTGTACTCTGCATCAGCTCATCAGCAATATGAGCGATACTATACAGATGAAGTTCTCAAATGCTGCAGTCAGAAATTGTAACATTCAAAGTAAAGGAATCTGTTAATCTTTGTAAACAAGGGGTCTGACTTGTTAAGATACTTTCTGTTTGAAAGAAATAATAGCACTGGCTTTTGTGGGCAGTATCACTCTTCTCAGTGGAAATCTTTGAGCACTCAAAAAATTGAGTATTTTGCATAGAGTGCTGGGAAAGGATAAAGTCCATGTATCAAACCAAATAAGAGGTTTAACCAGTAGTTCTTAAGCAGAAAATTGGCTTACCAGGCAGATAAGAAAAAAAGAAAACAAAAGAAACACAGAAATAAGCTTGCTGTGACTGAATTGTGTGCCTTTCAGATGAGAAAAATGTTTGATTTATTTTATGGATGTTGAAAAAAATGCTTATTTAATTTCACAGAGTGAGGCTCCAAATAACAACAAACACTTTAACTGGAAATGCAGAGTGGGAAGTGTAGCGCACACTAGAGTAAAATTGTTTTAAATACAGCACTGTGTAGATGGAAGAACAAAATCCACCCTATTTTTAAACATTTCTAAAATAAAAATGCAAGACTCCTACTTTGGGTTACTTATTTGGCTGCAATGTATTTACACTCTCACATGTAATCTTACTACTTAGAGGATCTTCAGCCAGCATTCATTCTTATATTCTTCCAAAATTTGTCGTCGTCATCATCATCATCTTTATCCCATATTATTCATTGAACTTTTAGCCCAATGTGACATTGAGGATTTTACATTTTTTGCTATATGTGTGTGAGAGGTATTTCAGCTATTCAGTCACACACCATAGATGTTTTTCTGAGTGCTACAGTAATTGTAGGATAGCTCGCTCATAAAAGATCTGCTGTGTTTTCTTCACAAGTTTGAGGCACAATGTAGAAGTAGTAACTATTATATATTATCTCTTAGGAGAAAGGGAAATACTGTTCTCTCTCAGGCAAATTATTTTTTCCACAAGATTGAACTATAATTTCAGTGATTCACACTAGCACAAAATGGAGTGAAAATTAATATGGCAAAGACAAAGTACTACAGTAAGTGAGCCATAGCATCACCACCTCCTGTTACTGTATGTTTGGAGAATAAAGTTCATGTTGATTTTAACATGACTTTCTCTCAAAGCATTTAATCCAAGGATGATTTTACATGAGATCCTATTTATTCATAGCAAATTGCTTGAAATGATTTCTGGAAGATTCCTCTTCTGGTTTTGAAATCAAAATACCAGCATTACCTTCACAGAGAGACAATTTAAATAACATCCTTGATCATTGGTATTTTAACAAAGAAGAAATAAACAAAACCCAAATAATTAAATAAATAAATTAGAGAATGGATGACTTTGCCAGAGGAGACCAATGCATACAAGAGAACAGACAAAAGTTCAAGAGAAAAATAGTCCTGCAGCAACATGAGTGCATGCACTTAAACATACATCACACACTGAAGCTAAGTATTATGATAAATGGAAAAGCACTTTCCTTTCTTCAGGGAAGGATTCCTCACCAAATCCCATAGCATTTAACACAGGAAATACTGATCTCAGAAATAAAAAGGGAGTAAAACAAGTCAAGATTTGCAGGGACAAAGTAGTTTCTGTTTTTATAATGTCTACCTTTAGCCTTAATAGTAGCAAATGTTAGAACACAAAGCCACACAGTACAATTTAAATCACATTTAAAGTGTACTTAAAATGTAAAATGTATTTCCTCCATTAAGTTGAAAAGCTGCCTAAGTACACAATACACCAAACACTGCATGTGCAACGTTGATCATCCCAGAGCAGAATATGCAGTTACAGAATATTATCATGATGAGGGGTTGAGTTGCCTTGTCCCAGAGCTATTCATGTTCTCATCCTAATAAGCACTCTTCTGGTGGCTAGCAAATAGCACTTGGAAAATTCTTCCAGGGAGGAAGTAGTATCATGAAGTGCCCCATTTACCTTTTCTCTGTCACAACAACAAGAGTGTCAGTACCTGGCAGATCATTTTGTGTTTTTTGTAGGTCAGCACCAAAGTGCAGTGGGTAGCACCCATTCATTTCCTCAGGCATGGTTTACTTTTTCATAAACCCAACATGTCAAACAGCTCTTTAGGCACTATTCAGCAATCTCTGCTTTTCTCTTAGTTCTAGATAATAATGCTGTTATATCAAAGCAATATTACTATTTTCAAGTAAAATGTTGTTGGTATTATTTTACTACACTTCTTTTCGACAAATGCTCCAAACTGAATCAATTCATGCTTCTCATTCTTCTTCTGTTGACAATAATAATTTACAGGGAGACAATTTATATTATTGGTCAAATATTATAAACATGGATTTACTTTTATGGATAAAAATGGCATGTCATGCTTCATTCCAGGTCTATACCTGAGGAACATGACAAATGGCAGTGGAGTAGATACAAGGAGAGGCAAATAAGCACATTTAGAGAAACACTGTATTTTTGTGTTATCTGTCCTAGAGAGTAACTGTTAAGAAGCTGTCTAGAAATACTTTTGCTTATGTTTAAGCTATAAAATAACCCCCAAAAGTTAAAGGGGTTGAGTTAAAGTTCCTATCCAAAACTCTGTAGGCGAAAAATGTGTCTCACTAAGTTGCAGATTGGGGGTTGATGCTACTTCTAGAGCTGCTGGGAATGACATTCCCCATCCATGCACAGGAATTTAACTACTGCCCATAAGAAGCACTAGAGAAATCAAGAAAAAAGTCTACACAACAGTACCATAGTTTACACATCACAGATACACAGGGGAAACATATAGGTAGTCTTCAGCCTTACACAGCAGCCCACTGAGAATCCAAGTGGTAAGTACACAGAACAGGCTAATTGACAACCAGCAAGGCAGTTTGTCATCTATATGCGACTTAAGTTTTCCATAGCCCTGGCATAGTGTTTGGTATTTTGTTGACAAACACAGGAAAAGGAATTTAATCTGAGGATGTTAGAATTAAAACAGACAAGTACCAGCAAAGAATCCAGGGGAAAAATAAGAAAAAAAAGGAAATCAAAGAAAAGGGAAAGCAAGTGAACAGCTAAATTTGGCAGTTCTTATTTTAAAAATAATTTTCTTATATTTATATTACAATGTGGGTTAAGTTAAAATCACTATGAGTTTAGGCCTAAAGGCTCAGTGAATGCTGATTATCATTATTGTGTTAAGCACCTGTGATGTGCTTGAGACTATACTAGACAGCTGGCAGCCCTGAACAATTCAGAGTGTAAACCAGAAAAGGATAAAAGAAGGTGTATTGGAAGCTGCAGAGCAAAGGGAAATCTTCCTATAATATATAAAATGAAACAGAGAAAACTTTAAACTGACAGGGTAGTTTCTGAGAATTTCTTAGAAGAAATGAATCTCTATAAAACATCTCAGAAAACAGAGACTGTGAACTGTTATGTGGGTATTTGCAAGCTTTCTGGAAGATGTGGGAAGGCAATAAAAGGCATGGGAATGTTGCTGTCAGAACTTGGACATACAGAAGTCATGGTAAGAAATAAGATCCGAAATGTTAGTAGAATGAAGTTTCATAATATCAAAATGGCACAGGGACTAGGCTGAAAAATCTTACAAAGAACAGATGCACATTTTAGCTACCAGAGTAATTTTTATATGTGATTGGGCATAGCTGCAGGGGGAATTGAGAACTGCAGGTGTACATCAGGCAGAGGAGAGAGATGAGTCAACGATGACCGCTAGTGGAGAGAGGTCAATTGAAAAGAAGTAAAGAAAGCAGAACTGCAGGTAATTTAAACTTAAATTCTACTGTGACTAATGACTGAAGTAAGAAAGAAAAGCTGCCTCAACTACCTTTTCTCTTCCGCTTTCAATATAGACAATCCCAAGGGAAAAACATCTCACTGAAATTAATATTAGTTATCAAAGTAATAATTCCAACACTTTAAAACACTTCCCTAATTAAAGAGAACAGGAAGTTGTTTATAAGAGCAGCTTATTCTAAAGTGTTACTCAGGGTTTTTCCCTACAGGGAAATAGCCTGTAATAGCTACTCCAGAACAGCTATTCCACAGCCAATTCTCAAGTTTCTGCTCTTCTCCCACAGTCGGTGGCTTAAGATAAACTGAAAATACAACTCCAAATACAGGAGTATCTATACAAGACGCTAGTTCAGAACAGCTGTTACATTTTAAATTCAGGGTCTAGCTCTTTCCAGAGTATGCCCAGATAGCTTCATTTTTAAGTTTTTATCTAACATAAGAAACTGGATTAAAATATTCTTAAATAGATGAAGTAAAAAATAAGTATATGAAGTGAAATCAGCTGCTTAAAGAGGTAAACTAAGCAAGTGTCAGGAACAGGGTCAGCTTGGACCCTTGTTCTAACTTGTAGCTTATGTTTCTACCTGTAGATGGGGAATTTGGACTTTTTCTTTAAAAACAAAAAGGTCCCTGATTTGATCAATACTCATAGGAACAATTTAAGCAGCAACTGGGTGTAGCTAAAATTTTACAATAAAACATTTAAAGTAAATGTAAAATACCTATCAGTTAATGTTCATGACAATGTAAAATAATTGCATTAGACAGGCATGCAACACCCACAGTTTCTAACTCAGATTAGAGTTTCCTACTGGTACTCTTGACATTTTTATTTTCACTGTTACCAACTTGAAAACTATTCTGTTATAAAGACCTAACTTCCTTGCTGCACTTCTCAGATTGCCAGTTTTGATGTGAAAAAAATAAACATACTAAATAAGGTGTTTTTTTTCATTAAATACCAAACCTTTGTTTTTATTATAAGAATGGCTGATCTTCTGTTGTTTTTATCATATCTGTTTGTTATATCTACCTGAATATTCACTTAAGTTGAACAGTTATTTCTTTAGCAAATCTGAAAAATTATGTAACAAGAGAGTTCAGCACTTTACCTCCAATTTGCCATGTGCACAGCCTAACAGCAATAGGTTGGCTCTGTCCCTCTCACAGGAAATAGGAGACCAAGGCCACGCTCCATCACTAGTTGCTGACCACCAGCAAATGACCATATCTTGCACACGGTTTATTGCCAGGTGACGTTTCATCCTTCTACCTTCTGGTCCAAGTATATCTATGTAAGAAATCTGATGGAAGAAAAAAAAAGCAGGAAATATTTGAGGTGATAAAATAGCATAGTAGGAGCAACTAAGAGCACATGCTTTTGATGTGTGAAAGAAAATGTATATATACACAGAGGACTGCATACATGTATCTTCATATAGGCTGTCTGTAAATGTAAAAAATATCTCCTCAGACAGAAAAAGACATGCTCACACTTTTATCTGTGGGGAGGGGATTGGGAAGGAAAGGAATGTGAGTTAAGAAGGAATTTACTGCAATGACTCCAATCAATACCAAAATGTACAGTCATGGTTGCTTGACAGCATCGACCTACACACAGGATTTAAGCTTAGCCATATTAAATGACAAGTTCTGCAAAGCTGACCAGAGTGCTAAAGCTAGTGTTTAAGACATAATCAAATATTAAATGCATTCTACACTGTCTGAGCAAACAGGTATCTTTCTTTTTCCTCCCTAAATTAAGGAATCCAAACACAAACATCCGCTTTGCAAGAGAATATATACTTTTCTGCATAATGTGGATGAGCTACAGCATCATGCGTAAAGTTTATGCAGCTCCTGAGAATTCTGCCTCTTTCTCAGAAAGGATTTGTGGAATTTATTATTCAAACTCTGTTATTTTGGAGCATGGTTATTTGAAAACATGAGCAGTGCACCATCTGGGTGACACATGCCAAGGAAATATAGATTGCACCGCATTTCTGCTTAAGGAATTAATGGAAGGTTGATAGCTAGAGGAAAAAAAAACTATCTTGCCATTGCTGGTCAGCAATAATCGAACCACTTTCTGGGGATTAAGCGCATGGCTAAGCCTACTGGACCAGACACTAGCAAAGGGCAGGGGGTCTTCTTATCAGAGAAATGCTTCTGGAGCCAGTCTCACTACATGACAGATTGCTTTCATATTCCTGTCTGCAAGGCAACAAAGGATGGCAGTAATGCGATAATGCCAGAGTGCAATGGGTGTTAAGAACCCGCTGCATTTATGTATTGTATTTAGTAAATAATCAGGCTCATCCAAATTGTGATCTCACCACTCAACCAAGGCCATTAAAATCAAGGTTAATGCTTTAATAATCCTTTGCTGTTTCTTATATGGTCAAAAAGAACCCTTTTCTATTTGCATGGTCATAATATTATTGACCTCTTCATCCCCTAAATACACATCAAAAGGAACTGAAATCAAAGTAATTACCAATGTTGTTCTCTCATGGTAAACATTTAACTCCTTGTATTGTCTCTTCTTTAGATAAATTGAAATGGATTAAAAAAAACACAGATAGGAAAAACTTACAAAAGGTCAGTATTTTCAGAATATCTCATGTTTTACTTGTCAAAATACTGTTTGGAAGTGTAAAGATAAAACAAACAAAAGCTAACAGGTAGCTGATACTTGAATCAAAACTATAAATAAACAGCTGGTTTTGTGACGACACATTTATTAGGATGGAAAAACACAAATACTTGTGCAGATATTAATTAATGCTGTGTTGCAACCTTCATTGTTCATAACACTTTCACATATAGCAACAGTCACAAATTTTCTGTAAACCTTTATGTCTTGCATTAGACATGGCACTTTCTAACAGAATAATGTCACTGACAAAAGGCAAATGATAATAGTTGTTTTTGTATTTTGCTGGTCTTCAAGTCTCTAGTGGTTCATAGAATAGGTCTTCCTTTCTTTTTTCAAAGTGTAAATAAAATCCAGGGTGGTATAATTTATAAAGGAAGAGGATGAAGAAAGTAGTAACTGTATTTAGGTATATAATGTGTGAAAAACCCAACTTTTGGATAAATATCAAACTATGAGGAGGAAAGCATGATTGACTTGTTTTTATTATTAATAGCACTCTGGCAGTACAGTACTGGCTGGCGTTCCCTGCCAATTTTGCCCACATTGAGGCTGGACAGTGAACAATGTGAAGTTGCTTCTGTCCAGGTACCAAAGAAATGACAATGTAAATATGAAAGAAATATCATTATACAATTATATACGACTGTAAGCAAGCATTTTCCCAATTTTAGACATAGGAATTTAAGCCCAAATGCTACATACATTTCTCAAGGCTACAACAAAAGTCAGAGGCAGAGATGAAGACTACACTTAAATTTGCTGAATTTTAGCTCCATATTTTGATCCCATAGCAATTTAACACCAGTGCAAGCTACATTTTAATTAAAATTTTCTTGAAAAAAAAGTCAACACTAAGGAACTGTTTTTTCTGAAGCTTATATTATTACAAGTTTGCAGATTTGCAATTGAGAACCATCTTTTATTTCTTTCATTACTCCTAATGGGGACACTAATGTTGACTCTGTCTGTGATCTTTCAATATTTTAAGTTTGACCAAAAGCAGCCATGAAGAACTCTAATTCAATACAGAGAGCTGACATAATATTATTGCAGTAGTGAATAATACTTTCTGCTGGCTCACACTGGTGCAATTTTGAAGATAATAAAAATTATATTTAGCTGCCTAACTAGCAAGCCTCACACAAAAGAACATTCAATTAAAAAATGCAAATGCCTTTTTTTTTTGGCTGGCAAAGAAATAATCCATAGTGATTCCCACTGATTTCCAGAGAAAGCAAAGTTAACATTGAACATGGAGGTGTTTCCAGAAGCTCAGCAGTGTCAGCAAAGAACTGAATGTAACGACCTTATTAAGGAGTACAGCAGATATTTCTGGTTTCCTAGGGTAGAAAGAATTTTCTATGGATTAGGCTTTCCTTCTTTCCCAAGAAAAAAAAACCCACCATAACCAGTAGACACAAAATATGCCCAGCAATACCAAGAATGAAAATATATTTTCTAAACATTATTTAAGTAAGCATGAAGGCAGTTTTCATCACACCACAGCTTCTTTGTTAAAGTTTAGAGCTATTAAAAAAAACCCCAAAACCTACACCACACACCACCCCTGCTTCTAAAGCACATCCTTAACAAACACCACAGGCCAGGCATAAGCACACATCCTTTTAAGTAAACTACGTATCAGCTCAGTTCCTGGTGAACAGTGAACTGTCTCAAATCCACGTTATAGAGGTTGGATCAATCTCGCAAACACAAGTCATAGCTGAAAAGAGGCCCTGAACTGAAACAGCCTGGAAAATGTATTAGATATTCATCCTAGCAGAAAGTATTTCTACCAAGCAAGTTAAAATGTAATATGGCAAAACTTAAACACATCCTTAAAAAGCTTGCCTTGCAGATGCAAACTCCCTTCCATGAGCAAATTCCTGAGGGTTTATCAAGGGCAAAATATTTGCTAGCACAAGATTGTCTTCCTTAACATTTATCTGGTCTGAAATAAATACAAACTCTTTTTTGCTTATTACATCTGTCTACCTTTATTGGGCAAAGGCTTGTCTCTCCTTCATTCTTGCAGTGAATCGGATGTAGCCCCTTTCCTACTCTGCCTGTTCAAAGTTAATTGCCTTTGGCTAATTTTTTTTTCATACTATTATAGTGACAAGCACTTCCACTTGAGGTCAGCCACTGCCCTGATGCCAAAGAGCTTATGGTCAAAGTAAGTTATGTTTATGCAGTCCAGTCTATCAAGACACAGTAATTCAGCTTGTGATGAGCTGGTTTCTTCCGACATCCAAACTGGCTAGTTTAAAGTCAGCTCAGCTACCTCTGGACTACCTTTCAGCTACTGCTGTGACTGTGGTATAGACAGACCCATACATAAAGGGCTGGACAAAAGGAATATTTTAATCTTCACTGTGTAAGTAGTGAATTGAGATACAGAGGCAACAAGTCACTTGCCTACAGTCACATACATGGTTTGTCAGGGGTGAGAAACTCAGCTTCTATATCTGAGTCCTAGCTCAGTGGCTTAATTGTAAAACTAACTCTCTCAACAATACAATTACTGTAACTGGAGGGGAAACTAATATTTCTGCAAAGGACTACAACAGTCTCGGAGCTCAGACAGATGACTGAATTATCATAACTTCATGAGTTTGTGTATATCAGTCGAGCCATAGTAACTGATCACGTGTGCATTTTTAGCCCACAGCAAACAAGAGGTAAAACACATTAGTCTAAATCTTTTACACTAAGGTTTACCATTACAGATTTTACTTCATGCTTGTTAGATGCTGAGAATGTGCAATGTATCAGTTACTGCTGCTCAACTGACACAAAGTAATCTGTTAAGCAGAGGTAACTCAACTGTGTGTCTGAGCCCTTAACCTAAATATAGTAGAAAATTGGATCCCTCTTCGCACAACATTTTAATACATTAACTCAGAATGCCATGTAATTTATTTATTTTTTTACTTTTCAATAACTGCTGTTTTTAGAATTTGAGCTGTTCTGATCAGTTATACAAAGGTTTTCAATTTGCAATCAGCTATACAAAGGTTTGCAATTTAGACATACAATATCAATGAGTACCAGTGATTCATAATGTAAAGTTACTGCAGTATTTACACCATTACATCATTACATCATTGACAGCTATACCTTAAGGTCCGAACAAGAGAGTTTCTCCAGTCTTTTGTTTACATCAGAAGAATCCATCTTCTTTGTAAACTGAATAAAGCAGAGCTGGTTATGGTCCTCAAATGACAAGATGATGAAATTGTCTGTAAGAACAGCTGAAAAACCAATGAAAATTGTCACCACTGTAATACCTGTTTCCAGGAACAAAACAAATTACTGAAGTCTCCACTGAGACATTGCGAAAAGCAATTTTTTCAAGACAGTGTCCTAAATATTACACTGAAGCCTCTATAATCTCCTAAAAGACATCTATGTGTCATCCTGACAGGAGCTTCTTGGAAATGAGAAATAAAGCCTAGGGAGTACTCTGATTACATAACCTGAATAAATTATTTCGTATCAAGTTATCACTACATTCAAATGTATATTTTATGCCCCACATTAATTTTCATCTTGGTTCAGCCTTCCATATTTTATTTTTTAAAATTTATTTATTTTTAAAAAAGCAATACAGGTAGTGAAGATGGAACAGGCTCTTTTGGAATCTGGAAAAGTGCAGAGGAATCACCACTTATCATAAGGAGATCAAAGAATTCAATATGAAAATGGATATGTGATTTGATAATGCACTTCAATTAGAAAGTAGTATCTAGGATTTTTCCCAATTGTTATCTGGTTATTCAAGTAGTGCCCACATTTAAAGAGATGTCTGAGAATGAAGTCAATCATCAGGGTAACCAGTACCAGATTACTGAAGAATTGCTAACAAGAATCAGGTTTAAAGTAAAGCCAGCAAGCTGTTTTCATAAAGTAAACTGTGAAATCTCTGTTAAAAGGAAAATGCCAAGTAAAGTGGAACTTGATTTCAAAACAAACAAACAAACAAAACCCTGTGGAACATCCCCTGAAAAAAAACAAACAAAAATGCATTTGTGACTATTATCCTAGTTTCATAAATGTATTTTATATATCCTTAAGGAGATTGACACTTTAGTCTTACGAATAAGCAGTGAAAACTGGGTACTCAGCTTTGCTTTGATTTTGTCTGATTTACAACCAGTTTCATTTTCTAATAGTCATGTACTGGCACAGCTCTGAAGGATCTGGCATGCAAATGCTAAAGGATAAAATTTAAAGTCAAATAATTGCCTTTGAAATTTAACATTAACAGTAGCTTTGGAAAAAAAAAAAAAAAAAAAAAAGAAGAAACCCTGATAAAATATCTGACATTGCATGTTAGAAGCTACAACTGAGATCCTAAATGCAGATGAAAATGCAAAGCCACTGAGTATAGTATCCTCAATATGCACTCAGAAGTATTTTGATACCCTCACAGGCATAGTTTACATAAAGATGACATGCAGCACATCTCAGATACTTGTGAGATTTGTTTTGGTTAAAGAAAAGAAAGCAGGATTCAAAGATCCCTGTGCAGGTGTGAATGATTTTCAGTCTCCTTGATTTTCAGTCTCCAAGGCTGTAGTGGTATGGATACCAGATTGACAGGAATGCAACTTTGCACACGGTTAGATCATTATTCAGAAGGGACCTGTATACTGCAAAGTCAGATGACTCTAAAAAGGCAGGCAGTGTAGTTAATATTCTAAATACTAGCCCTGCAAGACATCAGTGCCATAAAATAATAAATAATTACATATAGCATATATAATACATAATATATATTATACAGACTATATAATATATGATAAATATATAATAATAAATAAAATAATTTTGAAAATGTGAAATACTACTTTAGGAAAGCAGTTTTGCTATCATTTCTAACTAACTTTTTTAAAAAATCTTGCCTATTATCTATTATAAATAATTATTTATATAAAAATCAGGAGGACTTTTATTAGAGGCAGGGGGGTTATAGATGCAACCTTAATTCTGCATTTTGTGCACACAATCCAACCTTTATTCCCAATATTGTCAGGGCACGCTACTCTGAGTTAGAATTACTACATTTCAGAAGTAATTTTGGCAAATTGTAATCTTATAAATTTCTACATACACATAATTGTTAAAATAAGAACTGTTATTTTTATACAGACTTCTTTTATTAAATATCAAGTTTCTTTTCGCCAATTTTGAAATCACAACTCTAATTCCAACCTCGATTTGGAGAGGTGCAATTACATTGGATTAAAGCTAATTTATTCTAGGACAACATTAGGCTGTGGTACTCACATAAGGATAGTTCAGTATAAAAATTTGTATTTTGAACACTATTTGTCTGTGTAACAAAAGTATCTTATTTTGAAGTTCATGAAAAAAATATTTATTGCAATGACAGTTGTTGCAGGTTTTGCTTTTACTGAACAGAAGCAGACCTATTTCACCTCCAGATATGAGTATTACCAAACATGCAAGTTTAAGAAATTCCTGAAGAAGTAAAAATAAGCACAAACCACTACATAATGTTGTTTATAGCAGTTTGAGTGGCATAACTATAGGAAAACATAGTTGTTGTTTTATTATTCTTATAGTTGTAAGTTTTTTTAGTGAGATGTATTTTTCTGTAAAAAGTTTGTATTTCTATGACATACTAAGCCAATGTAAGGCAAGATATGTATAATTTAATTATGTACTTACTGTTTTGTTGTGGTGTGGGTTTTTTATGTTTTGTTTTGGTTTTGTTGGGGTGTTTTGTTGTTTTGCTGTTTTTTGTTGTTGTTTTGGTTTTTTGTTTGTTTGCCTGCTTTTTTTAAGAGAGAGTATTCTGAATAAGTTCTACAAACAACTTCAATTTTGTTATTATCTTAGCTTGCATGCTTTCCTACTTTTTGTCACCTGAAAGTATGAAATTGTCCCTCTGGAAACAGAAGGCAGAAAAGTCTAAAATGGAATTAGTAATCTAGTATCTTAAGTGAAGAGTGAAAAAAGTCGTCAAGATATTAAATGTGTTTTACCCTCTGAGTAATTAGTTGCTTAAATATGAGGTTAGAGTTAATTTTTTTGATACTTATGATTCACTAACATAGTTAGATGAATGTCATTTTTCAAGACTAAACATCAAGATACCAATAAGAAAAGATCAAAAAGGACACAGTATCAGAGCTTGCTTAGATAACCAGGCCAATATTCAATAGATGCCTGGACATGGAAGAAAATAAATAATTAAGGATCAAAGCTAAATCTAGAATATATTCTTCTTAAAAGGATGCAATTTGGGTCTAATTTTCAAGAATATGGAAGCTGATGCATGTTATTTGCACCAAAATTCCATATTCTTGAACATGCAGGTGCCATGACACTGACAGCTGGTTGGGTTCTCAGTGGAGCTCTGTAGAGGCACATTGAAAAAGCTATAGTCATACTATAAAGCTGTGGGAAAGCAGTACATTTTCATAAATTTTCTTCTGCATTAGTCTAAAACATAATTTAGAGCAGTAACTAGTTAATTACAATAGTGAGTTTCTAGAAATTCAGAAACTAAATCAAAACACTTCCATTTAACTGATGTTATCCAGCCTTTACTAATAAGTAAATATTTTTATAATCACAGAATTAATCAGAAGGATAATGGTTCTGTCCCATTTTCCCTTATTTAATAATATGACAAGTTTAAATAGCATGTTCACAGTGATTAGAATGTGTAAGAAACTGAATTTTAGAAACCTATTCAGTATTTGACAAGCCTGAAAACTTTCATGTTAAATATTATTCTTAAAGTGTTCTTAGTCCTGGGGGTTGTAACTATGGCTTTACATGCAATTACTTGTTGTGTTTGCAAGTCCCCAGTGGCAATAATTAGTCTACCTCTTGACAAACTGTTTATCTACTCTATTGTTAATGTAGGCAATTGATTTTGCACGTGGGTGTAATTACCATCACTGATGGTGTCAGAGATGAGCTTCCCCACCAGGGTCCTGTCAATCAGCACTTTCTCCAGCTGTGGCCCAGAAAGGCTTAGGGACACCAATATACCTGAGTGAAAGAGAAGCTGAATCCAAATAGTGAGAAAACAAGACATCAAGAATCATTAATAAAGAGAAATGTTCCAAGGTGCATATTAGCAGCTGTCCATTACGTAGTCATCTAATTGTTAACATTACAAGACAGACTTACCATTGATGTGAAGATGTCTTATAATGACTTTGAAAGCTTTTTCAATGAAAGGAAGAGGCATAATATGACACTCAATTACACAGGTACAAGAATTATATTTGCTGAACACTTGAAGTAGCTGCATGCTAAGTCCCCAAATGTTGAGGAAAATGTGCTGAGTTAGTTTGTTAAATACAGAGATAAAATTCTGTCCTGAATGAGTAAAGTGATGACACTGATCAGTCTATCATCTATGGACCTTATTTTTTCTGTATAGAACAACTGCATATCCTGCATGAAGAAAACATAGAAAGTTGGGCTTCATGTAATTTTATATTATTACCATAGACTAAAACCATCACTTTCTGCTGTTCTTGTTCTTTCTGATCATTCATATGTTGTTTAACTTAAATAATGGTGCCCTACCACAGTGATAGCTGTGGGGTTCTTATAAATCCATATACTCCTGGGCATTAGGTTATAGATGCTGCTCTTAAAAGAAAGAATTTAAAATACTGGACAGAATAGTCAAAGGCTTATTTCAGAGGTAACGGAATATTTCTGCCTAATTAACCTGAATAAAATGATACATGTAATGACAAAGTCACAGTACTTTTCAGCTCCTTCTGACACCGTATCTTGTATGAGAGAATACTCAGTGGGAGGAGCTATGAAAAACATTTATTTTTGCATAATTAAGCCATTAAACTTAGTCATTTTCTGAATGCAACTATTACAACAAAGAAATTAATAAAATAAATCTCATAAAATTAACTAAGCCATTGTGAGTTGACGTCACTTTGTCAAGTCACTCCAGTCGCAGAAATACACAAATAGCTTTATTAGAGAGAGATTGTTTTCTTAATAACATGGTAAAATATAAAGTCAGGGGGTTATAAAAATGGTTCTGACCTTAACTCACTGCCAGACTTGGGTTCTACAGAAACTTTGATGTGAAAACTGAAAAAAATCGCTACTGTGACTAATTTTCACATGCAGAACTGAAAACACTAGTGTTTTTTGAGTCATCCTCTGGTGCCACCTCTGATCCTGCAAGCTGCTAGATGACCTCAGTGTGTAAGTTGAAGTTTCAGGCCAGCTCTCATTCCTACTTCATGGCAGCAGTTCTGAATGACTTATTCTGGCAGCTAAGTTCATCTGCCCCTAATCAGTAAAAAAGACCCAAACCCATGAATTGTTCAGCAGAGCCTATACCAGCCCTAAACTTGCTGAACAATCTTCTCTGTCAAAGGAATCCTCAGTGGAAAGACTGTTGCAGAAACATACAGAGGGCACACCAAAGGCCAGATCTTGCTTCTACCTAACAGCAGATTTTTAAAGCAATATATGTGCTTTTAAACAACTTATTACTGGAGAAATACTTGCTCTTGTACTAGAATTTGGCATAAAAATCCCAGTTTTATGACAGATCTGAGAGACAGAAATGGTTGCAAGATACTTTTAAATACAACACACTTGGTATGTAAACACCAAGTAAACGTCCTTGCAGTGAGATCTACTGGAACATGTAATAAAGAAAAACTACGGGGGACAGGAATGTAGTGATCTAATTGAGCTTGCCTCTTGTGCAATACTCTGCTCCTAATAATTTAGTTGTGACAATTATCAGTTATACATGTTTTGCTATATTACTATAGATGTGTGCTCCTTTTAGCAAAGAACAGGACAAGCATATTTAAATAAATTACCTTCTTGCCCTAATATCTTTAATGAACATTTTTTCAATCTATCTTCCTTGTAATTCACAGTAGTTTGAAAAATAAATTCTAGTGATGCTAGAAGTAGAAACAAAAAATACCTGTGATGTGAAATGAATTTGCAAAAGAACAAATTATCATTTCCCATCCTGCCAAAGTCCAGTCATGCATTTGATAATTATATATAGTCAATGTTTCAATACCCACTGTCACGACAGATGTCCTTTAAGGTTTTGTCCTTAACGTAAAAACATTAGACACAGTCATGCAGCTTTTATTACAATCTTTCAAAACTCCAATTTATCCTTATGTTGAAGTTAGATTAGATAAAATCACAATTTATTTCCAACTTAACGTTAAGTCCAGCAAAGTTTGACTAGCAATAACTGCCCAAAGAACCTAGTTGAAAAAATGAGGGTTGAAACCCAGAAGTTGACAAACTACAATGCAAGCAATGATCAAGCAAAATTACATAATATTCTAGAAAGATCAGTTCTAAATTACAGAATTAATATCACCCTGCCAAAGAAAACACCCCAGATCCTTCAGTGATACGTGCCAAAAAGAGAGGTGGTCCAGGCATATAAAGAAACTATCCAATTTCTATCTTACACAATTTTTGTTTGGGAGCATATTCTTCCCGCAGAAAATTCTACTGTAATGGTAGTTTGCTCCCCTGCTTCCTGTTCTTGCAAGAAGTGACAGGAAGTTAACCTGGGAGTTAACTTAAGAGTTAACCTGGGAGATGTCTGTAGCCTCTAGATTTACCTGGCAGAGTAGGGAAATACACCATCCATCCAGATAAAGAAGAGGAGCAAAACACATGGGAAAAAATGTGTTTTAATCTGTAGATGGTCAGTGATCTTGAATTACTGCATCACTGAATGAGGCCACATGCTTGTCGTTCTGCTGACATCTAATATGTCCATCCAATATGCTGCATAGAGACATGCCTGCAAACTCTTGGCTTTAAACAACAAATAAGGTTAGGATTCTTTAATTCTTAAATGTTTCAGGGTGTAAATTCACTTTATGCCTATATGTTAATTTCCTGGTAATGGCACAAATCACACCTGTTACTGAGCTAGGATAGAAATGTAGAAAACTGCTCCAGTGTATTATTATAAGACATTAAAAAATACATATAAAATAACGTGCCAATGGGTGTGCTTTGTTTTACATCTATGAAACTAGTCACTAACCCCATGCTATGTATTTTCAATATTACACAGATATCAGTATGGCACAATAGTGTGACAGAAAATAGGTAATACTATAACTTCCACGGCTTTTATTGTTTCTCCCATTGTGCTCCCTCCTTTATTTTTACAGTAAAACAGTGTTTCCCATTATTCTCCACAGAAGTACGAGATATTTGGCCTAATTAAATTTTAATGTAACGAAGTTTTGCTGTAATAACTTGCAATGGTTGGTAATATACATGTACTCACAGGTTTAAGTCCTTCCTTCTAGGAATTTAGAGTCTATAATAAAAGAGTAAATCAGATACCTTACACACTCTATGGCCATGTAAGGACAATGTTTCTTCCATCTCCCTTTAAACATAGTTTTAGATTACAATGAGGGCTTTTTTAATTTTTTTTTTATTTTTTTTCAGTTATTAAAGTTTACCATTAAATACAAGCAGGTATTTAAATAAAGCAGAGAAGTTGTTGAGTTCACCATCCTGGAGGTATTTAAAAGATGTGTAGATGTGGTGCATAGGGATATGGTTTAGTGGTGGCCTTGGCAGTGCTGGGTTAATGTTTGGACTTAATGATTTTAAAGGTCTTAGCCAACCAAAACAATTCAATGATTCTACAGTATTTTTCATAAAAAATACTCTGTAAATGAAAAAACATTTATGTGCCTGAATTGAAACTTCACTATTTCAATTCCTTGCTCACCATGTAGTCTATGCAAAGACTGTTGCATGATAATAAGATAAAGGTGCTGTTATACATAAGCTTGCATAAATTAAGCTCATATTTTGGTGGATGGTAGCTACCCAATCATAAACAAGAATTAAAGCAAAGAGGGAAGACTGCAAACTTGGCTTGAACACAGATACACAGTGATTGAATTCCAAGAAGTAATGCTCTACAGAATCGCCCATCATTGGTGAAGAATAACAGCAAACCTAAGAGGCACTAATTACACAAAGCACAAATTAATTCCATCT
>NW_009952566.1:878305-895605 GCF_000747805.2 Chaetura pelagica
GACTGAAGTACTGCAGTGTGAAAAATGGAAATCTGAAGGGTCATCTCAACAGCTTTAACAGTCTCAAGGTGTTCCTAAACAAAATTTGAAAGTATGACTTCATACCTACTGGAAGAATAGGCATATCCCTTGTACTGAATGTAGTCTGAGTAAAATGTTTGGGAATCTGGTCATTCTACATGCTGGAAATGAAGGGCCACTTAATTTCTGTGCTACTGAGGAGTTGAATGTGAAGATGTTGATAGAAGAAATTGTGTATCTTGTGTGCCAGAAAAATGGTCCTCCAATGAGCAAGAAAGACGTAAGAAGGAGCAGAATACACTCAAGGCAAGACTTAGCCCTCCCCTTCTGCAATAGCAAAATGCTCAAATATATATTTAAGTTATTTTTATTAAGTAAAGGACGTAAGTAAAAGCTCACAACTTATGGACTTTAGTAGAATTTAAGCACATATTTAAGTGGACTCCTTTATCTTTGGAACCCTTAGCCCTTGAGTCCTCATTCATGCATCTTAGTTGCTTATCAGCCCTTCTACCTAAAAAGATACTTGCAGAGCAAAGTCAGGATTTGCTTCTACCTGATTAATATTGTAAGAGAAAAAAAATATGCCTGTAAAAAATATTGCTGCAAACTGTTTTCCCTTATAGAGTTCAACCAACAAAGGAATATGCAAAAGGAGAAGAGAACTGCAAAGCTTTTCTTGTTCAAGCAGGTTCCCAGGGTTTTTCCCCACCTCTTCATTCCAGATTGCTTTCTTAGCCACCCTACTGTAATTATTCTGTTGCATGCCTTATTGCATATTAAGTTATTGTTGTTACATGTTACTGTTTCACAACAATCAATGCATTTGTACTTCTAGCTCCAAATCTCTAAAGCCACACAACACATTAATGGCTGTGATCAAAAGCAATCAAAAAAACATAATGTGAGGGTAGTGTTCCTCTTAGTAACTAGTGATGGGTACTAGCTTCTCATGTACTCTAGCCAGAATGTTTTGATTTTTGTATCAGATGTGCTCCTATGTGTCACCACATATCTTGCTAAATCAGTTTGCTTATGGCATTGTAGGTGATGTAACAAGCCATGTCAGCAAATATTACTGTGTATCTCAATTCAGAATTCAGTTCTAACTATGCCAGTAATGGTAAAATAAAAACCATTCATATACATATGTAAATTGTAGTGCAAATCAAACGAAATAAAATCAAAGTAATTTAGCAAAGAATATATACATCTTTTTCATTAGCAGGCAGCATATGATTCACACCTAGTTCTTGGCTTTAATACAGTAAAATAATTCAATGTTGGCATGTGTTTAATTTTGCAACTTAATGCAAATGTAAAAAACTAAAAAAGTTGGAAATAAAATGTTTTGGCTAGATCTCATGAATTTTTCACAACATTATATTGTAAAACCAAACCTGAACCAATGGCATCATTTCATTGGATTGATTTCATCATTTTGTGGCCAAACTTAAAAGCATTCCAAAGAATTAGATGAGACCAAGAGGCAGGGAAGCAGCCAGAGTTGAGGTGAGTAAACTCAACAATATTGATAAAATTAATTCCTTACATTATTACTCCTTGGCAGGGAAAGCTGAAGAGTAAATTGTTTATTTAATTATAAAGAATACAGTTGCATCTTATTGTAAAGACTTTGTTCTGGTTTGGTTTGGTGGGTTTTTTGGTAGCAGGGGAAGGGCACCAGGGGTGGCTCCAGTAAGAAGCTGAGAAGCTCCCCTTGCTCCAAAACCAGCCAAGGAGCCATTAGAAGGACAATAGACAGTAGATGCGCCTCAGCGATTAACATACTAAAGAACAGCTCTAACACCTGAGCAGAGGAGCACTTGGGGGGAGAAGAGTTGTGCAAGAGGAGGAGAGCAGTGCTGGTGGTTGGTGAGGAAGAAGGGGAAGAAGGTGCCCAAGAAGAAGTTTCTTGGCAACCCATGGCAAGATGGCAGCTGTGCCCCTGCACTCCAGGAGGAATGTGGTGGAACATTCCCTGAAGGTGCCAGGAGGGGTGAACTTGGGCACTGGACTTGGATTTTGTGGCCAGAGGATTTGCTGCCTGTGGACTTTGTGCAGCTTTGGAGGACCCCAGGGAGTTTGTTCCCGAAGCCCCCGTGACTCT
Organism: Chaetura pelagica; assembly: GCF_000747805.2. Classification (NCBI taxonomy): domain Eukaryota; kingdom Metazoa; phylum Chordata; class Aves; order Apodiformes; family Apodidae; genus Chaetura; species Chaetura pelagica. Next base: position 880,437 of record NW_009952566.1, read on the forward strand.
GTGGGAAGCCCAGGCTGGAGCAGCTCTGGACCTCGTGGGAAGGACTCAGGAAGGAGAGGTTCATGGAGGACTGTCTCCCATGGGAGGGACCCCCTGGGGATGCAGGGAAGGACTGTAAGAAATCCTTCTTCCTGAGGAGGAGGGAGCAGCAAGAACCACCACCCTGTGAACTGAATCTAAACCCCATCCCCTGTCCCCCTGTGCTGCTGGGGGGAAGGAGGGAGAGAAACCAGGAACAAAGGGATTTGGGCCCAGAAAGAAGGGAGGGGTGGGGCAACATATACAAGCCCTGCTCTGTGTGTGTCTGTGTCCTGAGTGTGTTTGATTAGTGTGAAATTAAGTTACTATTTTTTTCCCAAGTTGAGCATTTTGCCCAGGACCTTAATCGTTGAAGAACCCTCCTTGTCCTTTATCTCAACCCATGAGCTTTGTCCTCCTCATCCCAGAGTGTGTGTGTGTGTGGGAGTTGAGTGAGTGGCCATGGGACTGTTCCTTTGTGGTCATGTTGGGCCCAAACCACGACAGACTTCTTGTCTTTTTTTCTGTCATCCTTCTTTTTTGTTTTTTTCCCTTTTACATCATCTGACTGAAGATTACAGGATTATTTCAGCAACTCATCACAGGCCATCAAAGCTGGTGTTCAGAAGTACCATACAGAAATGGTGTGCATTCAGATCCTACTGGAACAAGTAGGAACAGATCTGAAAGAAAAGACCTCAGTCCTTTAGGGCTCAACTAAGCTCTTTTAAATAAGAGAGCAAGCTCCTTGACAAAAATCCATGTACAGTCTATGTTATGTTCCAATGAACTGGTGCATCGTGTACTTCAGAAACTCTAAGCTGTACAAGAATGTACACTTAGAATTGCAAAAATAAAGACCAATAGATATTTTTGGCAATGGATAAGGAAGTAAATATAAAACTTGTAATACACTGATTGTATAAAAAATAGTAACAGGAGAAATGTTGATGCCTAAAGTGAAACATTAAGAAAAGCAGAAAGCTTGGACAGTATTACAGTCTTCTAGACAAACTCATATAGGAGAACCAATTTCTAGAAATACATTCATAGACTGGACAAGTTCATCTGCATTGCAAACTTACTAGATTTTTTGTTGAGGCATATGCATGAAGTCTAATTGGTCATTTGCACACAGTTAACATGACAGAACACTTATTTCTAGCAGAGACATGTTGAAATTTATAGCCCTCCATTTTTGCCTGAAGTGCTGGAGGAAGCAATGAGATACTAAGAATAGTGATGTTTAGGTTCCAGAAGGCACACTAGCAGCAGTCCTATGCTTGTTTCCCACAAAATACTACTCTATTACATGATAGTCTTGTTACCATTATATGACCTTTCTGATTTCTTTCCATTTGTTCTGCCTTGTGAAAAGTACAACAGCCATTGAAGTTTCGGATACCACACTGTTATTACAACATAAAGGGAATCCTTCCTGGTTCAGCTAAAGATATGGCATATACAAATACATAGAGCATGTATTGTGAAATGTGATAGCTGTTGAGGTAAATATTTTAAATATTATAAAATAATTTATTTGACATTGTGTTACTATTAAAAAACAAAGTGGTAAAAAAAAAATTATAATTAAAACATACACTCAGATTTAGCCGAAACCAATGAAAATTACGAGTCAAGGGTAATTCATTACATGCTCTCCGGGCTGTTGAGTCTGACATGTTGCTTCCTATTTCACTTCAAAGTTACAGCAAAAAATGAACTCTTCTTTTTCCACTAGCAGCTGCTCTCGTACCCATCCAAAATAGCATGTGAATACAGTAGTGCTACGACATAGATCGCAATATTATGCAAATAAGCACCTTCTGCTGAAACACTTAATGAGTTGTCTTCTTAGAACCAAAAAAATATATACATCTTTTCCAGAAGCTTCTGAACATTTCTATCAAAAAGGGAGAGTTGAGATATTCCTGCAAAATGCTCAAAGATGGATGAGCAGCAGAAAAACAAACTGTTGGACATAAAAATATATAGAACACAGCTTTTCTGTTCTAGAGTCTCCCAAATTATTTATTTTTGTCTGTTTTATTTTCATCTGTTAGAAAGCTTATATTTTCAGGAAGGTAGAAAGTGGAATAACAATAATTTTGGCAGAATATTCTAAACTTTGTAGGAAACTTTGATTATCAGCCATTATTATACTAAAAATTTGGTTTTGTGATTGAGAAACCAAAAGTAGAAATTAAGGAGAAAAAGATTACTATGATTTTTACCTAGAATTATAACTCTACCTATGTTATAAGCTATACTATAACTATTACTTAGGCTATACAAGTCATCTAAATACCCTAAAAAAGCTACCCCTTTACATGATTCAATCCTACACAGAGGCAGACCTAATATACTAAGACAAAAACATCCATCTCTTTTCTTTCCCATCTTGTACAAAAAGTAAGTAAAGTTCTATTTGTTTCCTTTCTGTTTATGTAAGCCTGAAACTACTTAGAGGATGCTAAGCCAAAAAAAAAAGTTTCATACAGCATTGGTAGTCAACGAAAAATGTTATATTATAAAGGCAGGATGATCAAATTTTTGCAAGAAGTTTCCTTTTCCAAAGTATGTCTTGGAAAGGAATGCGGGTAGATGCAGATAGATGGAAAATGATAGAGGCAGAATGGATGGGGAAAGCAAATGAAGAGACAGAAAACTGAGAAGCAGATGAATGCACTTATGGCTGATTGACTCACTACAAATTCCTTTCTCAATCAGAACCATAATAACAACCGAAAAAAACAAGTCATCTAAATTAGCGTATGATTAATATTTAAATGAATTCTAGAAGATAAACATTCACAGATATATACTGTATAATCTGTGCAAGAATTATATACCTTTACTAGTGATAAGATCTGATAGGCAAATGTAGCTTAGGCAATAATAACTTTATTATTGATACAATACCACAATGTACTATTTGACATGTCAGGTATCTAAAATTTTTGCTATTCTTAAAGACATTTCTGGAAATTTCAGCTATATAATATTTGAATATTTAATATTAATCCTGCTGACACACATTTGGAACTACCTGAATTAGAATTTAAAAATTATGAATAATCTTAAAAAGCATAAAGGTTAGAACACCATTTCTTTTTAGAAACAGTAATATTTACAAGTATTCCCCATACCAAAGCAGGTTCAAATACAAGGCACATTCTTCATGAACAATGAAGACTGCAGAAACTTACAAAATACATATGTTTTTCAGAAGAAGCTCATGATTAACATGAGCTAGAGCATGTGTCATGTTCACATCTTCCACCTACCCTACTGGCCTATGTTAACAAAGATATGAAACCTTATCTTTTGTATACAATGTGTGGAACTTACATAGACAGAGAGCATAGCTATATGTGTGCCACATGTCACAGTATCTTTTGTTCCATAACTTGGTCAATGAGCTAGCTGGTTTAGAGTTACAGCTTCCCTCCCATATTACACAAGCACAAAGTAAAAATATCTGTGACAGACATGTCACAAGATATAAAAATGTAATATAACAGATTCCATACCTACGTATTTTAACTGCACCCTTAGTCTGCTATTTTGAGGTACAGAATGCTTTCAGTTTCCCCAAATAATCATCTCACAGAATCAGGGCCTTTAAATGTATTTTTTCTTGTTGATAAAAATTAGATTTATGTTCTGTAGCATCTATTTCAAGTTAGAAATTTAAATAAACACCATCTATGTAATAAGAGCCCATACATTAGTGTGTCCCCCCCAAAAAAAAAATAATAAAATTCTCTGTTGGTTAACATTTTAAGACTACTGCATCAATTACAGAATGGCTGTTTGGCTCCACTGACCAAACATTGCAAGAGCTTGTAAAAATATTTTACCTGACAGATATGTTTGTTCTTCCACTTGCTCAGCATACATTGACTGTTTTGCATTAAGTCCTACAGGACAAGAGACAACAGAGAGTGGAGTTGGCAGTACACATTGTCACTATCAGTTAACAAACTTCTGATTTTCAAGTTTATAGATGAAGCATGACACACAAAGATGCAGCTGTTTTAGAACAGCCCGTCAGACAAAAGCACATTTATCATCACTGGGAGAGTTGGGTCTTTATGAAAATTAAAGCTGATGAAAGAGGTTTGAAAACCAGATTATATGTTGCTGTACTTGAAACTTTTTGAAACCTACCTCCACCTCCTTGAGTGTATCTCGCAGTTTGTCTGGTCGTTTGTTTTTCAGTATCCAAGGGTAATCTCGAGCTGTCAAATAAAAGTAAAAAAAACCAAAGAAAACAGAGAAATGTGTATATACAGGCAACTGTGTATATATATGTGTGTGTATCCATACCCACATACCTATGCACATAATGGAAAAAAAAAAAGTTTCTTTTCTGTGGAAACAAAACGAAGATTTTTAGGAGTTACTTAAAATATAAAACTTACTCTAACTGAACGGAAATGGCTATGGTTTTTAATGGTTTGTATTATCAAAACATATCCTTTTGAAGGCTCTATCACAGGAACAGTTAGCATGAAATATTCACACTGACCATGACTTCACCATGGCAATTTTTACAAAGCTCTCAGGATGTGATACCTTGCCCAGCTGCAAAGCTCTTGCAATGAGAAAGCATCTTGCATTCAGTATGTTAACTCAGATTCAATTTATCAAATCCTAAACAGATACTACTCTTTTGAACTAGCATTTCATTGCCTAATTCCCAAAAGCAGGCACTAGCATGTTTGCAAAATACATATCCATGAATATATGCATATACAGAGGTATTAACAGGTAAATTTGAACACTATAACTTATATGATGGAATAAAGTTATTTATATATATGATTTGTTCTTGGAAACTTGGTCTGAAGAATCTACCAAGTCAAGGAAGCAAGTAACTGCATGACTACTATGTCGTTTAACCATTTTTTTAATGTTCAGCCAACTACTGTGACAATTCTAGCCTAAAACATTAACACTGAGACCAGGAGGCAAAGCTTTGCTTCCTCTGCAGCTGTTAGTAATTGGTTTTTTTCATAGCTGAGAATCAGGCTCTAATAACTTGTGAAATGTCATCATTCAAAAGTGCGCAGTTTTCTGTTCACAAGTATAAAGTAAAAAACTAGAACACACTTTCTTTTAAAAATCTAGCCTATTTAAAGGAAACCTGATGAAAAGTTTTGAGCTCCAAAGTCAGTTTGTATGCCAACTTCCAGATCGAATGACTTAACAGTTGTTTAAACCTCCCAGCAAAGAGGAACTTGTAATAGAAGTGCTATAGAGTAAAAAAATTAAGGATTTCATATATCAACAAAAGACCACATCAACACACAACTTCTCTTTGTATTTTACTGGACTGAAGCCAGTGTTGGTGGAACTGCTATGATAATATTAATTAAGCATGTAAGATCACATTTTCAGTGGGTGCCTTTGTAAATACTTATCCACATATGCAAAATGGGAAATTGCCTAAACAGATACCAAATTATACCTACAAGTCAGCAGCTGTGAGTAAAGTGACCCAGTAATCCTTTAAGAAATGTGCTATACAGTACTTTGTGGCTAGGCTACCCCTACATTTATAGCAACAACCTACAGTAGTTTGGGTTCCTTTTGCATGTCACATGTATGTAAGTTAACAGCTGGGGCTTCTGTATAACAGGGTTTATCTGGACCTGTTTCTCTTTTCACACAGGCAGCACCTGTAACATAATGCTACGCAGAGCACAAGGGATGTAAATCCATTGTACTCCTCCCTACTTATAAAGCTTTTTCACCTTCCCACATTTGCAGAGCTCTATTGGTTCTGACAGACACACAGCCCTCCACAGCAGGTGTAGATTTATCACATGGCTGCATGCACCCTTATACCCATGGGGCTTCAACCTGCTCCAAGGGCACCTTATGGTGTTGCAAATAGTTTATCCTTCCAGAGCACATTTTGCCTACAAACACAATTCCACTGGAATTTTCATCATGGTAAGGTAAAATGTTAAGGCAATTCTTACAGTATATATATACTACTTTGTGAAGTTGTCTAAAAATCAGATTTTTCAGAGTTGTCATGTGACAATGTATGAACATTAATGAATGCTCTGAGCAATAATGACCATGCAGGAGTTGTAAAACTAAAGAAAAGTTGTACTAATATAAAAATTCTGCTGTGTGATAGCATAAACTGAAATTACTTTTAACCAGACAATGCAGCAACAGTGTAAATGTTTCAAAGCTAAAATTGTTTTTTGAAGGCAGCAGATTATTAAAATAAAATTTCATTTTTGTCAAAAGTAACTTAGTTATAATTTTCAATTTTGAAGCAACTGGTATTTCAACTCAAGAGCTGATTGAAAAATGTGTATTGCTCAACTGCTCAGTACATTTCAGAAAAAATGTGCACTGTGATTCTTTTTGTGATTCCTCTTGACAGTGGATTTGAGATGCAATACACTCTACCATGCTTAGTGACACAGAGAAAAAAACCCACAAGATTGCAAATACACCAGGAAGGAATAATTAATTTTCTCAATTGTGTTGTGCTGTGTAGTTTTCTGACTGTACATCTTAGATGGCATGTGCAGAGAGGTACATTGGAAGCAGCCTGAGGTTATTTCAAGGCATTTCTAGAAGCATCGCCAATCCAAATCAATAATTTGTTCTTACTGTAACAAGAAACTCAGAAAGTGTCCTTACATTCTGCTAGCTTTTGCTTCTGTTCTAAGTAACCATGCTTCATCTGTGATGCTGAAGGAAAGAAGACAAAGAGTGAATGGTAATCCTTACAGCTGCTGTCAGCAAATGTTAATATTAGAGAAGATTCAAACAGTTTAATAAAACACGGACATTCACAAAAAATTAAGACAGCCCCCATGTTTTCACCTCGTAAGGCAGATATCTTAAATTTGCAGTGAAAGAAAGGCTTACACAGGCCAACAGGTGGCCCGGCGTTACTGAGCCTCCAATCTCATCAAGATAGTGAAGTGAGCTGCAACTGAACCCCAAGAAGAAGCTGAGTCAGTCTGTCAGCAGAGCCATGGAGGCCGCGTATCAACCAGGAACTCGGCTCACGGGAAACCTGCACAGGCCTCCGCTCCAACCTGGCCGCAAAAGGGAAGTAACTCTAGACGAATAGACCTTTTGGCCCATCGTGAAACTTCTAGGATTAACAGGATTAATCAGATAAAGAAAATTGATCGTTCACTCTGAAATGGCCATTTCAGATACCAGGCAGGGATGGATGGACTGATGGAGGAGGCCAGGGCTGGCACTCTGGCGCATTCACGATGCCCTCTGCTGGGATTTCAGCAAATTCCCAACCACCGGAGCAGTGGTGGGGTGCTTTGGTGTTCTGCAGCAATTGAAAGGGCTGAGCAGAACATAAAAACATAATGTAAAATATAAGAATGCAGAGTATAAAATCCCGCTGAGGTTTCTAATGACATAAAGGTTGTTTTATTTTTAACATGTCAATATTTATGTCAGTATTTTTCCAATATTTTTCTTCTGTGGCATAAAAAGTTTGTAAATACTGACATAACTGGGGAGAGAATATCTGTGTTTCCTTATGCTATAGAAATACATTAACAAGAAATTCAAAGCTGCATTTTTCAGAGCAAGCAGTTAGTGTCAGAGAGTGAACATCTGGATGTTCTGTTTAGTTTTAGTAACGTTATTTAGATTTTACCTGGTTCTTTCTTGCCATAGTACTGGTGGATCCCAATATCTTCATCTATACAATGTAAATATATTTAATTATTTATGTGACACTAGAAGCAAAACACATTTTAGCAAGCAAAGTTCGGCATCTCAATTTTTGCTAGCTGTAGCAGAGAGTTGGGTGTCAAAATACAAGTGACAGTGAAAAAACTACAGCATATAGTTGAATACCAGTAAGACTTTCAAGAAGGAGAATATGACAGGTCCTTTTTTTTTTTTTTTTTCTGTCTTTTCCTTCACATACACTTTGATTCTCTTCCACCTGCCAACATGCAGAAGTACATTTACCACCTTCCTAATTAGAATCTTTTGTGTCCTTTCACAAGGAAAAGTAAGGATCACAGTGAAAAGTGTACCTTAAAATAATTATAAATGTTTCCTGATGACTGACAAAGTTGAGGTAGAGTCAGCAGGACTTTTTAAAGATCCATGAAGTTATAAAGCTGCCGTTTAAAAGGATCCAGTGTTCTTAATCTGTAGGTATTATTGCCTACCTGGTTCCCAGGGTGAAGGAATTTAGGTGTTTTCAGGTACACTGCAAGCCTAACCAACCAGTTCCTAACATGGCTGACTGGTAAATACTGAGGTATTTTACAGAAAGCTCCACCAACATGATCTCAGTATGGCTGTAAGTGGCATTTCTTAAAAGTAATTTGTTTGACACATCTGTCTCCTAAACTCAGGGAGAAATTCCTTACATTGAAGAGCATAGGAAGATAACTGCAATGGTAGGCAGCTTTTGGAACAAGACAGCAGTCCCCCTTCTGCCTCAGAGTTTTAAAAGGAAGTTTGTAGGCAATTAATAAACGGACAGAGATAAAGCAAGAAGGTCAAAGGCAGAGAGTAGGCACAGTAGGCCACAGTACACTTTTAATTACAATAGATCATAACCATGTGCTTACTTAAACTCTCAGACTTTTCTAAGAAATACAGCTTTTGACTTTTTAATATTCATTGTTTTTACAGAACAGTTTTCACAGAATGGGATGGCAAGACATATTGAGTCAATTTTAATAATAACGTTCAACTGAATATTTATTAATATCCAATTTGTCAATATATTAAAAGTTCAACAAAAGTATTGTACACTACAAGTGGCATGAAGTGTCATAAATAACATATTCATACAGTCCACTTATAAACCAGTGGGTTGCTTTTTTATTATTGTATTTTAGCAATAGCAAGGCAAGACCAATGAATATAATTTCTACATGGCTAGTAATTAATACTATGGCTAATAATAGTTAGTAATTAGTGGAACAATCAATTAATAAGATGAATATATCCTTGGAAGTATAACATTTCAAATAATCATGCAAAATACCCAAAACATGCTGTGATTTTTTATTTTCATGCTAAGTACAAATCACAATGCCTCTGCAAATCACTTGACTATTGAACTTCATTCACCCAAATGAGTTGTTAAACTGAAGTTTACAGTAAAGAAGGGCTTAGCTTCCTAAAAAGGAGAATGTATCCAAGTAAATATCAGCTTAACATTTTTTAACTGAAAGGATGCTCCAGTTCTGTGATGACATAAGCAAAGAAGATGACCAAGTTTAAACATTGTTTTGCTGCCTAATTTTTTTAGCCCCTAAGTATAAATCCTCTTAAGTTGGATATTCAGAATTTTATATCAGTTTAGTATCAATGAACACACTTTGCTGTTTTGTTTCAGTAACAGGTAGCAGCTCACCTCTAATATGTAAGTTAGTCTTCAAAGACCACAGAAACATCTCAGTCAGGCAGAAAGACATCTGGTGGCAGATGGAGCCTTATCACTATCAAAAGAAGAAAGGAAACAGCATGAACAAATTAATTGCCCTCTATCTCCAGTGAAACCGCCATTATTTTGGAAACTAAGCACTAGAAGAACCTGTCACTGATAATATTTTGGGATATGCAAGTTGTAGTTTTCAACTGCAATAAAATGAATAATGCATGGAAAAGCACAGGATAAGAAATGTATATGTCTACATGTCTGTATGTACATCAGATACCAAGACAGATCAACGCTTCTTTAAATGTACAGTTGGTCTCTCTTTAATCAATATAAATAACTTTATGCTTGATGATTCTCATATACATGTTACAATCTATTTTACTGAATGGTTATTACCTTGGCACATGCAAAAGTGAAGACACTACTTAAAGACCTGACTTAGACAGAAGAACTCTACTTTCGTACCAATTTTTTTAAACACTGTAACATGGGAAGTGTCAAGAAACAGTTTTGAACACATGATACTTGCAGACATTTATCACTCTGAATAGAAAAAAAATATGTTTCTAAACACAAAAAGAGTACTTATATTAAATCTATTAAAACTGACAAAACAACAGATGTGAAACATAAAATAGGAGTTGAAATCTTATGTATATTGACTACAGCTCTAAACTGTGTGGTTATTTGAGCCATCCATCTGAATACTTGCACTAGAGGACGCATTGTGTTTAAAAGGAGCATTGGGAATTTTCTGAGACACCAAGAGATGAGACACCAAGAGTAACCAAGAGATGACTTCTGCTTTCCTGCAGTGCTGTAGTTACAAGTGGAACATCAGACCAATTACTTTCACTTATTTCACTAAACTAAAGAATCCATTGCAATTTGGACTCAGAAGGGAAATTTACAAAAACATTAAAGAATCACTCTTGGTATGGTACTGTACTATACTTGAACTTTTTCTCTTTTGAAGTGGACTCTTCATTTCCTTTCCATTAGTGGCCTCTAGATAATCAATCAATCATAAAATGATTGCAGAAATCCAATCTCATGGAGTATCAGACATTTATATCAAGAGTGCTATGATTAAAAATACGTGAAAGAATCTCAGGTTGCATCAAGGAAGCTATCACAGTTCCAGCAGATCTATGAGACCTTGAGGTATTATCACCCAAGCTAATATGTATGTTTTGATGCACTGCCTAATCCACTGAAATAGCACCAAGTGGAAATAGCATTTTCTTGACACTGTTCCCCAAACGTACAAAAAGTCTTGCTGACTTACCTAAACCCATAGTTCTATTAAAAGAAAAATAAAAAAGCAAAAAATAAAAGCTAACAACACACATCCGGTAAATGGAATATACTTTCATCTTGGCCAAGAATGAGGTTTAGAAAAAAAATTTAAGGAGATTAGTAGCATGGTGGTCTGTTGAACATGAGAACCATTTTTGGTATAAATATGGATGAGGGCAGCTCCTCATTTTCCATGTGGACTACAGTAAAAGAAGAGCTTCCATTATAATTTTCTTATTTGTTTTCTCCTTTTTTTACCTTCTTACTTTAAAGGGCTATACATCCTAGATTAGTATCTCTCACTAATAGGAAGCCACCAAATTGAGTGAACTTCTCAAAATCTGATCATGGTTTGACTAAAAAAACCTCTCCCACATTTGATTGGCAGATGATGCGTTCAGCTGGAGAGAAGGAACATCTGCCAAGAAGACAAGGTAAGATGAGGAAACTTTGACATAACAAATAATCTAACATAAATTTCCCAAATTACTTCAAAGTTCTTGTATGTAGGCTCCAGGAGGCCTTTTAGTTGTGTGCTCCTACTGAATATAAAACTATCGCATAACTTTTTACTTGCCTTACAAACTGACAGAGCAGAGAAAACTTTCCCTGTTTTTTCACTGTGTAGGAGACATAGAGAGAACTCTCAAAAAAACAGAAGGAAGCTTTCCAATGAGCACTAAATACAAAGTGTCCAAGACAAATATTTTTTTAAAAATTGCCCTAAAAAATGAGAAAAAGGGAAAATTTGTAAGAAAATGTTAAAAACCCAAAGACTTCTAAAGAACTGCATTTCAGTTCTGCAATAAATAACCTAGATGAAGCAAAATTCTCCACGTACCTAAAAAGGGAAAAGATATGTTGTCAATGATTCTGGTCTTGAGTTTAAGTATTTGTTCTCCCTCTTCTTTTGACTCTGAGCACTCACAAACTAGCTGATTATTTGAATTACTGGTTAATGTGTCAGTGAGAATGGACATCTGCCCAAAACTAACAATCTGAAATACTTTCTAATACAGGGGAAAAAAGAAGAAAAAATAAAAATAGAACATTTATTTATGTAATAAATATGCCATTGTAAAGTCTGAATATTTAGTTCAGAGGGATTATTCTTTCTTGTTGCTTTTGAAGAAATACACACCAACTTTGAGTTACACAACTACATCTCACCATTTACTGCATCATTATATTCCAGCACAATGGGATGAGGGTGATGATGATCTTTATGTATTTGAAAAGTGCCTCTCAGAATTTACAATGTTCCAGAGGCATGGCTCAGTGTCACAACACTATCCCAAGCCCCCCTAAGAGTTCATCCTGTAACTTGTCAGGCTACAGGACAGAGTTTGATGACCATCTGCTTATTCCATTAAAGGTAGGCCAATGTGCTCCAGAAATCCAGAGTTCCTAGAAAAAGAGCAATAAACAAGGGGATCCCCTCCAAAATATTGCTGTAGTTTGGGACACACTCCTAAGAGCACAAACAAGGTAAAATACAAAGCTAGTCAGAAAGCAGGTACCGCTACAATAAAGTTACAAAGCTACTGCAGTAACGTGCACACATACTAGACAAGGTGCTTCAGACATGGGTTTGGGCAGCTGTTATAGGACAAAATGCCCGAAGAAAATTCTGCAGAATGTATTTTTACTACTCACAAGCTCCAAGCACCATCCAATCTGGCCTTGAACACTTCCAGGGATGGGGAATCCACAACTTCCCTGGGCAACCTGTGCCAATGTCTCACCATCCTAACACTAAATAATTTCTTCCTAATGTCATTTAATTAGGGAAATTTAATTTACATTTTCTAATAAGAAGATGTTCTAGTCCCCATCTTCCTTTTTGCACTGGCAAAGTCTGAGATGCGTGTGTCCTAAGGGGCAGCTCTGTAGTGCATAATAAAGCGCAGTCAGGGTTGGAGTCCCATTTACAGTAAGACTGGGGTTAACCACAACAGTGAATGCTGTTCTGTTGTTCAAGATTAGACAAAAAATGCTGTGACTACATAAATCAGAAGACTGACCTGATAATATATGCATCAAATGGGTTATGAATTATTCTGTAATGGCAATTGCAAGCTGCCTTTGGTAGCCCCCATTTTTTCTGCTCTGTTGGCACCCATGAATAGACCTCTTCCAGCTGGCCCATTGATATCTGATCAACCCTTCTTTGCACACTGATACCTCTGCTCCAGATCATCACTACAGTATGTCACCTTCCCCTTTATAAGCAGACTTGGGCACATCTTGGTTTTCGTTTCTTCCCTTTTTCTTCAATGCTTGTTGAACTCCGAACCCTCGTCACCTGCAGCTACTTTTTCTGAGCCTAGGTGAGTCCCTCCTCATAACTGCTACACCTGGGACTGAAACTCCTTGCCTGAGATCTTTGCTATCTTTAGTAGCATAGTGGGCTTTATTCGTATATTTATTTACTTCTCCTTTAAATCCCTTTTCCACTCAGAAAAGTGTAGATTTTGTAGTATAAATGAAAATCAGGTTCCATGTTTGTAAAGTCAACCTCTGATTTTAAGAAGTAGAAATACAGGCACGCTCTTATAAATCTACTGACTACATAATAGATAATACATAATAATTCATATTATGATAATGATTTAAGCTTATTTTTACCTAACATAAATAAGTTATTCAATTAACATAAATCTTAAGTTCTAGGCAAATATTCACTGTTTCTGTATTTATTCTAGGCAAATATGTAGTGCTGCTACTCTTTCTCTTCAATGATACTTACTTTCTCTTCAGACTTTGATGACAGAGAATATTTTTGCCAAACATATGAATGAAGCAAATTCTTTTCCCTATTCTAAATTCCCGAATCTAAATAGGAAAACTATTTTGTAGATGGGTGAGTAACACACAAAAGCACTCTGTATTGAAATACACAGTGAAGCTTCTATTGTAAGAAAGGCCTAAATATGGCTTGCAGAATAATCACTGAAAGGAAATACGTTATCTGATAACTCAAGAATTCTGGCATGAAAATTATACATTGTAAATTTATTCCCATATGCTGTGAAGTTGCATCATGCTCCATTGAATTAATTTTGTGAGATTTGTTTTATTGTTTTGTAAGCCTGAAAAGAATCCTTTTTGTGCAATTACATTTATACTTACTGAGTACTCATACTTTAAGATATTTACATATTTAACTGTAAAATATGCATATAGCTTCTTAAGAACCTTAAGAGTATTGACACATACTAACAACACTGAAACTCTGTAAATGCTGTAAAACAGAACAAATATTTTATTTCCCATCAATATCAATTAATATTATTTCCTGTGCAATTATATTGGACTTAATAAATTTATACTCAACTATTTAAACTGCATTCAAGATGTCGAATCCCTGATTTTACAACTAACTCTGCAATGATCATCTCCTTTACCACCCTGGCACAGCTCATGATCATGTCATTAAACAGTAATAATAAACTGCCACCATACTTAACTTATACCATCATTAAGCATCAGTGTTTGAGATGTTATTATTTTAAAACACATTATTTGTCCATGGGCAAAAAGCCATGCAGGTCATTGTGCAGGGCATGAACTCTTGGCTGAGACACAACTGTCCAGTTCACCCTCTGAGCTCCAAATTAAAACTCAATCCACTAGACAGAAGGTACAGAAGTTCAAGGACATATGCAGAAATACTACAGGAAAACTATACAGATACAGGGGTAACTTGTTGCCACCTAGTTGCTTGTTCAGATGTCAAAACTGAGGCACAGTTTTTTGCTGAGCTGTCACCCAAGTAGATAATGACAGGATCAGAAACTAAATTCTTGCATACTGCCCAAACCACACTACCATCCCTACCACGTTCAGAAACACACTTCCAGTATGTATTATTGGTACACTATTTTGAGAGACAGTTACTGATTAACTGAACAGATAATAAGATTAACAACAGTGAAGCAGAATGAATTTGAGGGAGATAATGCCATTTGTCAAGATATTTAGTTTATGTATCAGCCACACCTCTAAATGTTAAGGAAACTAGAAATCATTTTCCAATTGATACTGCAGGCAAGTATTACAATCTGTCTCAACTCTCTGACAGAGTGGGTATAAAAAGTTCAGGTCACAGAAAATAGATATAATTGACCCAGGTTTTTACTTCACAGAGTGAAAAGTTCATACACACATTTTGATAAAGACCCTGAAGGCCTTTATTTAACCAGATATGAGATAAGTGATCCGAACTACAGATATCCAGCACTGACATATGACATAAGGTAATTACAGAACTACTAAACACCAAACTGCTTAACACTACTCTTTTAGAAAGTGATTGTTGTTGTAAATAAATAAATGTTTCAATTATAAAGGTCAGTAGGTAATAAAACTTCTTAACAGTGATTTCTTACCATCAGCCAAAAGAGAAGACAATAAAACATCTTTTTAAAG
>NW_009952566.1:895654-935700 GCF_000747805.2 Chaetura pelagica
AGAAAAGTCCTTGCTCTTCTGCCCTACCATTGTTTCAACTCATGTTTACAAGGAAGGAGGTTTCTATCAGCAGGTCTTCAAACTGAGAACACCAGCTCACACTGGAAATTAATTATGCAAATGTGTGGCTTTGCAGCACTACTATTGACAGCAACAGATCTGAATTCTTTCTTTCCGCTTAGGCTTCTATGCACAGACATTTTAGTACATCAGCTGGTCCTGCAGCATGGGCTGCTACTATTAAACGGTTACCAGAACAATAGTTAATTCCAAACCAGTGAGTTAACCTTAGTTCAGTCTGAATTTTAACTACATATGCATCTAAACAAATAATATTTTGGTTTTTTATGCAGTATTTCCGCTTTAGCTGTCAAACTACTAACCACATTTGTAAGGATGTCAGTCCATGTTCTTAAATGGAGCACTGAAAATACAGCATTAACAACTATTGAGTTTTCCTTTTGTTTATATGCTGTATCAACACATTCTTCACTGAGCTGTTTTTCAGTCTTGCCTTTAGGATTTTTTTACTACTCATGGTAACACAGTACTTGTTTAAAGAAATTTCAAAAGCACATTGATTTGATTTACAAATCTTGCAACTTTGCAAGCTGTCTTTAAAAACAGAAATGTATTTGAGTACATTACATGAGCTGAATAAATTTATTAGAACAAACACATTGATTATTTTTACATCTTTAAATGTGTTTTATTCTCTTTCAGAATGCTTTGCCATTAAAAAAATTTCAGTAGTTTCTTTACATGGACCTACTTTCTTCTGTTTTGTTTTGATGCAAGCAATAAATGGGGCAAGCAATAAATTAAGCTTCACTAATATTTGAAAATCACCTTTGAATAGCCATTTGCAAGGCTCATTGAGCTTCTTGTTTGCCAGCATTTATTCTTAAATATGTCTTTTTTTCTGCTATACTTGAATTCTGGTTAATCCAGTGAGACTTGTATCTTGCTTTCTTCAATGTATTATTCAAAAAAACTCTACAATGCCTGTGTGTTAGACTTCCTTTTAAGACAGATTTGATTGCAAACACAAACAAAGCTTTTCTTCTTTTGTACTCCTTTATGATCTTCAAACAGGTTTCTATGAAAAGGACTAATATTTTTTCAATTTTAAGCCACACTCACCTTTGCAGTTAGGAAAGACAAAAAACTAAAATTCCCAGTTACAGTATTTAATTCCTGATTGTGATTTTACAGTATAGTTTGTTTTGTTCTAATTATGCAGATATGCATTAAGGAAAATACTTTGAAGTAAAAAAATGCATTTGTTTAAATGTTTTCTTAATCACATTTGAAATTGTTCAGCAGAGGGGTCATATATAAAAACAAATGTACACAGAATTTTAATATTGAACTACAAACTACTACTCTCAGGAGAGCCATGAGAGTAAAATATTTGGTCTGTAAGTAATTTGAGAAATCTACCTTACTAAAAAATGCAAATAAAATAGGTCCAGTCCACAGCGGGAGACAAGCAGCAAGTTGAGGTGAAGGGGTGGGGAGAGACAGAAAGAGAGGAGAAAGATGAAGCCAAAATTTGAGTATTTTTTACAACAAAATATTATTTAAGCAATCCAGTTACCAAAACCAAAAGAAACCTTTCCTGCCAAACAGAACTAACTCAAGAGATGCTTAGTCATTTTACCAGTTTACTCAGAACATGAGCTTCTCTATTGAAACATTCATGTCTTTTGTAGTGATACTAATCTGAATGTGGCTGAATGGGATGCAGTCTTTCTGAATCTGCTGATGAAGAATCCAAGGTAACCCTGCCTTTTGCCCAGGTTACCAAACTGCTGTCTGTAAGATGGACAGCCACTTGACAGTGCTGAGCTACCACAGTGGTTAAGAGCAGTCCGAGAACATATACATAAAGGAAAATTTAATGGGCTAAATTTCCTTCCATTGACTATGTAGGGGACCCAACCTGACTGCTGTACTAATACAAGCATTGGAAGCGCCAAAAGCTCAGTCCACTTCATTCTACCTATTACGTGAGTTGAGTAAGACATGCTGTCACTAAGATACCTGCAGTTGCCTTTGACTGCTATTTAGAACAATTTTGGTCTCAAACCTGTCCTACAACAGGAAGACTACAGATTTGGTAATTGCCAGCACAATCCCTATAAATTTAAGTATCCATAGTAAAGATAGATTGAGTTGCAGGATTTGCAGGAGACCCCAAAGATAATGGGTATCATCCAACACTTCTTAAAAGAATCACAAAATCACCAAATGTTAGGGGTTGGAAGGGACCTCTGAAGATCATCAAGTCCAACCCCTCTGCCAGAGTAGGACCAAAAAAAACAGGGCAGATCACTCAGAAAGGCATCCAGACAGGTCTTGAAAGTCTCCAGAGAAGGAGAGTCCACAACCTCTCTGGACAGCCTGTTCCAGTGCTCTGTAACCCTCACAGTAAAGAAGTTCTTCCTCATATTAAGCTGGAACGTCCCATGCTCAAGTTTGAGTCCATTGCCCCTTGTCCTGTCACAATGCTCAAGTGAAAAGAGGTTGTCCCTGCCCTCTTGATGCCCAGCCGCCGTGTATTTATAGACATTAATTAGATGCCCCCTCAGTCTTCTCTCTAGACTGAAAAGCTCTCCTCATACGGCAGGTGTTCCAGTCCCTTAATCATCCTCATAGCCCTCCATTGGACTCTCTCAAGTACATTCCTGTCCCTCTTGAACTGGGGAGCCCCAACCTGGACACAATACTGCAAAGAGAGGTCTCACCAGAGCCCAATAGGTGGGGAGGAGAACCTCCCTTGATCTGCTGGAGACACTCCTCTTAATGCACCCCAAGATACCATTGGCCTTCTTGGCCACAAGGGCACATTGTTGTCCCATGGAGGACTTGTTGTGTACCAGGACTCCAAGATCCTTCTCCACAGAGCTGCTCTCTAGCAGATCACCTCCTAGCCTGTACTGCTGCATTTTGTTGTTCCCTCCCAGCCACAGGATTCTGCACTTGCTCTTGTTGAATCTTGTTAAAAGACTTGCCTCTTGTTAGTAATACCATCACTGCTGGACAAAAACTGTTAGGTGTCACTTTATGATCAAATCCAACTGCCTCAAAAAGCAGAAAATTCTAATATCTTTTATATACTAGATATTGACACTGCATCAAGCCCATCTTCATGTCTTGAAATGATTACTCTAAGTTCTGGTCAGCATAGGCTAATAGTCCTCCTTAATTTCTGTAAAATAATGCACCGGTAGAGTGTGCACATGCTTTATAATCTTCTTTAAATGTAAAATGGACTTTTAGACAACTTCTAATACCTTAGAAACAACCAGCTAGCTTGCAGCATCTTCCCAACATGTAGATAAATTACAGAGAGAAATGTGAACTGGTTCTCCACAGAAGTGACCACGTACTTTTTTAGATAACAATGGTGATGTACTATCTGGCTTCAGGCTTACTATCTTACTTGTCAAGCTCTATATTGAGTTTGTTTTCCTAGTGGACAGAGTTGAAGGAAACAAGATTGACATAATTAAAATACGTGCAACTTTACTATCTGTAGTTATTAATTATCATATCCATAGATTTGGCCATACATCCTTTCTTTTCATAACAATGCTTATAAGCTCTGCTCTCATAATTAGCTGATGGTTTTATGGCATTTTTTTTCAAAAAGTAATACAAAGCCGCTCTTCCTAATATAAGAAATGTTTACTAAAGGAATCAACCCTACAAACTCTGTTAAAATTATAAATTATAATAGCAGAAGGGCTAATTAGTTAACTATAGTATAAGATTAGGCAGACTCCCTGTTTTCATTTAACCAGTCATTGTTACCTGTCTGGTCTTAATTTTAAAATACCAGTTATGAATTCAACCAGTGATTTACAACAGCTACTCAAAAATACTACCAGCAGAAAATTTGATCTAGATAATTTTTAAAAAGCTCTTAATTTAAAATTAGATCCTGTTATCAATCTGCTCAGAGGAAAAGCTACTACTGTGTTGGTTGGTCTAAGCTCCTAGTGAGCAAAGGGTGCACACAAATATTTTGTTCCAAATTACTGTAATAATGATTTGCACAAAACGAGTACAAACATACTTAATAGATTAGGGCTAAAGTTTCCTGATCATTTTATCAACTGCTACATGACAGAAATCCTTAGTATGTTGTGACATTGTTCTTATAAGTCTAATTTAAAAATCTCTTTGAAAATCTATGAAAAACTAACTTCAAAATGACACATGACATAACCTTCAAAATCTAGTATATTCAAGTAACTCATGTTACCATTCTGGATATTCCTTCCAAAGCTCTAAATTTTATATAGAAAGAACAAGATGCTCATAATATCATATTATTTTGTTGTTTGACATGGTTAAGGAAGACATTTTACTTTTGCCTAAATTCTACTCCCAAATCAGAAAAAAAACGACTTGATTCTGAACCAGACAGTCCAGAAACTAAGAAAAAATGTACAGCTAAAAGTATAACACCTAAAAGTGTTGCATAATCTCTTAGAAGAATTAGAATCACGTTATAAAACAATGAATGACAGCTTCACATAACACACCCACTGATGTTGAAATTGATATTACTTAAATATATATGCACACTAAATTCCCATGTTGTTAGGGAGTATGATATTAGGGAAATTCACCAATGTTAATTCCAAATGTTCTTGCAATGGAAACACTGCCTTTGAGAAGAGGGGTCCTTACAATCTAAGCAAAGATCTCTAAATTATGTATATGTAAAATTGGAGACAGCAATACCAACAGCCCTTGATACAAACAAGGTAATGGGAGCACATCAACATATAGAGGTGCAATAATAACATGGACATTTATGCTTGAAGGAACATTTTGCTACCTTTTTTGTTTAAGTATTAAGAAGCTATATGGATTCTAAAAAAGCTCCTGAAGAAGGTTTTTATCGCTCAACCTGTCTGAGTTCAGTGCCAGTTTCTCCATCTGTCAATCAACATTTTACTAAAGAAGGTCTTTGGAAGTTTTGGTAGCTTTCAATAGCAGCTGAATATCAGAAATCCCGAACCTGAATACCCATGCAAAGACGTACCAACCTCTTCAGGAGATTTTCAGAATCACCATCTCCACAGGCTGTCTTTGAAAAAGCTTTGCAGGTGGCAGATTTATTTGCTAAGCATTCATGATCTAGACTTTACTGGTCATATAACTGAGATGTATTATTTTTTACTATGTGCCACTTTTGAAGTTTAATGACTTTTATTAAATCAGTCTTAGGAACTAATTCCATAACAGCAGTTTTCTCTTAAAGATCTTCTTATTTCCCTTCTCCTTTCACCTTGCACCAATATCCTGGCTCAAAAGTGCAGACTTTAAAATGGTACTCCTGTGATAAATAGCTGTAAGGAATATTTGTTTTTCTTTGAGGGTGATGAGACACTGGAAGAGTGTTCAGGCTGGATGGGGCTTTCAGCAGCTTGGTCCAGTGGGAGGTATCTTTGCCCATGGCAGGGGGGTTGGAACTAGATGATCTTTCAGGTCCCTTCCAACCCAAGCCATTCTGTGATTCTTTAAAACCACTTCCCTACTGTGCTGTCTACATGTTCTTACAGCAAAGACACAACATTTTAAAGTTTGCTACTGAATGAGGTATCATGATTATTCCAGTGAGAAAAAAAAACCAACCAAAGCAAACAAAAATTTACTGAGAGTTTTACTTTAAAATCTGTAGTAGCAATGACAGAAATTTACAATCTGCATCTGTTTTACTATTCTTGCTGCAAATACATGCAGTGGAGTTATAATGAATTAACCTTTTTCTAAAAGGAGCAGTAATGCTGTAAGCAAGTGCTGTAAAGCACAGATGCTCACCTCTGTCATTAATTAGGTCAGAGACCAGCCCATTTTTCACTTGCATGAGATCCATGTATCTATTTCCTTTTTTGTTTGTTTGTTTCTACAGTAACCATTACAAAATCATAGAATCATAGAAAAATTAAATAATTTTGCTGCTTCAAATCATTCCACCCTCTATGAATCTCCTTAGTTATCCATGTTTTAATCCTCTGAATTCCAACAATAGTGCTGCACAAAGAAATTACAGAAATTAAGTAATGCACAAATGATTCTTCATTAAATCTACAAATACTTAAAGTTAAGTAAATGGGGTTTCAAAAAAATAGAGCTCCTTGGTACAGAAGCACCCTCTAATGGCTGTCTACTCACTGCTCTGAATAACTGGAAAAGCAATTCAATTGCTCTCCTAAAAAAGGGAAACTGCTAAGAAACAAGAGGAATAGATACGTGAATACGCACACGCGAGTGCACACATGTTCACATTAACACACATTCTCTGAAAAAAAGAGCAACATAAATCTGATAAACTTTTGAATTAGTGTCTGTATTTTTAAAACAATAATCTCAATTTAGTAGGTGAAATAACTTGTTATGTTTGCCCAGGTTTCAACCATTCTTTAAAATTTTAAGATAAATAGAAACTTACTTTCCTGTCTTTTATTGATTAACTTTTACAAAAAGCAAACTAGTCTAAAAAAGCTTTAAGAAAAGTGCTCTACTAGGTACAAATAATACAATTAATTAGGCTGAATGGAACTTGGAAGACATTGAGTCCAACCCCCTACTCAGAGCTGGCCAGCTCTGAAGTCAGATCCAACAGTTGAACACTAAGTTTAAAAAAAAAAAATAATTAAAAAAAAAAAATAAAAATTGAGTTATACCTTCTTTTGGTGCCAGAGCTGTACGAGAGATACTCTACATGTAAACCATATGTTTTAACATCTCTTTTTCCTACCCTTCTACTCTGGCTTTGCAGATTTTTTTTCTTCTGAAAAAACCCAACTGTTGCTCATATAGCTGCGCTATTTTACCACCACACTAAAATATGCATTTAGCATACAATCATTTATTACTAACTGTTAAGTATAATATCTTACTGTCCATACAAAGCCAGTGGTAGATACAGCAGTTAATAACATGAAAGTAATGAGGCTAACCAACGAACTTGCTTCTCAACATCACTTTTCAAATCTCTTTGGGCTAAATTTTCAGCCAGTGTGTGGGGAATTAGCCATAGAAATCCCATTAACGTTAATGAATGTTCCATGGTTAACTCCCTATGCTCTGTGCTGAAGATTTATCCCTATATCTCTAAAATAAATATGTGCAGATGCAAAAATTCTTTTTATAGAGCCTGAAGAAATTAAGGACTCTATTCTGAAATAATTGACTTATGCACATGTATCTTTTCCCCCCATGGATCATCTTCTGCATATCAGAATGGGTGTAATGTCTGCATTACTCTCATTGAAAAGATTATCCAAAGTACATATTTACTGCATAAAGGCTGAAATTAGTTAATTGTGTATTTTACAAAAATAATATATTGAGTTGGATTAGTCTCATACATGATGCACAGGTTGAACAGCATTCATTTATACTTACATTTTTGCAGAAAAGACAATATTTAGAAAAGCCATTAGTCTGAAAGAACTGGAAAGTATTCTATATCCCTAAAGAAAGGCAATCCCTACAACCAGGGCAATATAAGCCTCTGCAAGCAGTGGCTGAGTCACTGTCTAAAGATGGTGGAGGATGTTTGTTACATAAACTAGGAAAATATGAAGGTCTTGCAGGATCAAAGGCAGAAGCTGCCCTCTGTGTTTTAAAAGCATGGGGCAGGGGGCTGGGGTTGGGGAGGTAGGGTGGCATATTTCCATCATTTCAATTCCCACTTGCAAGAATATACCCTTGCTATTTTTACAACTTCAATTCAGAAACTTACTTGCCTGGAGATGAGCACATCATTTCAAGCTCCACAACAGCTTAAAAAAAAGTGCCAAAACAACTTATTTGCCAAATCTATGTTTTGCTTTGGCAAAGAACTAAAAGTAATGTTTATAAATTTTTTGCTTCACTGTTATTAAAGTACATGCATAAGTGCTTTATTATCTGAGGGCTGCAAGTGGCCATAAAGACATAAAATGGTGTTGACCTTTGACTATTCTGAGATTCAGGCTTCTGATGCATTTCAGAGATGTCTCAATACATTAAGTCAATGAACTGCTTCAAACCACATGCACTTGCTAATATTTGGGAAATAAATCTTCAGTAGCACTCTTTTCATACATGAAGATTTACCATACCTTCCTTAAAATTACTGTTCTGTTGTGATCAGACTGGAATACTTCAGGTATAATACACAATTTTCTGCATCTTCCCTAGAAATAGTTTATTAGAGTGCTAGCACTATAATCTCAGAGAGGACAGTCTACTTCCTCCCTGAATTCAGAACAAAAAAAAAACAACTTACATGGAATCTGTCCAAAGTATTTTTTCTGAAAAATACTGTATCAGCTAAAAGAAGATAGAGAAACCCCCCTGAAATTATGCACTGAAACCATATTTGAGAAAATTCAGTCAGAAAAACTACAGTCCTGATTATACCTGTAGCAGAAGATGATGCATTGAGATAGAAATTCTTCTAGCTTCAGTGAACACTCTTAAAATAATTTCTAGATCAAAGATAAAATGTATAGTCCTCAGAACAGCAAACTATTTGACTATAAACCAATCCTCTTTCAATAGCAACACATTTAGACAGATTCTTTCTTTCTATTGAAAGGTTTTTCATAAGAGTCTTTGAGAGCCAAGATAAAAAAGGGAATTTTCCTGGTAGTATTCTTCACAAAAATGCTTTCAGCTAGAATTGGGGAATCTGGAATGAGGTAAGGCCAGGCTGCCGAGGGTGGGGAAGAGAGTCAGTCATGTAAACAGGTTTTATATTGCATTTATTACAATCTCCCCTTATTTTCACTTGCTTCTTTGGAAATTAGCACAACCATGACTGGATTAATTCTCTGTGGGTTTCCCTCTGTACTATTATTGAGCAGTCATGGGAAAACTCAGCCAAATGAGTATGGCTCTAGTGAAGCCATACATCTAGGAGGAAGAGCAATCACCAGAACACAGGGTTTGTCTAAAAAAAGACATTCAAACAGATAGATAGGGCACTTAGGCTGACCTCCCTGAAGTGATGTCCTCATACTTTAATTGAGCTGAATTTTTTATGTTTTATGTCACTCTAAATCAAAAGGAATAATTTTATAGAGAATGTTTGTTAGTTTTCCAGACACATTCCTACCTATTCTTCAGGCAACCTGTCACATTCATCCTTCACTGCACTGCTTTACACTTGAGCAGGTCTTGTAACCATACCTGTGTGCCCTCCACAGACTATGTGGAGTAGTTGAAACTTCTCTTTAAAGTGCTGCAAGTCAACCAGGAATATCTATTTTCAGTAGGATGAGAAACACATTGTAGCAGACATGTCTTTCACAAACCTACAGATAATGAGAAAATAAATGGCAAAGACTCTGGCATGCCTAGTGCCACACCCAGCATTTCCTTTCCAGTGGTTCACAGTTGGTGTTCTCTCTCCACTCCTGCATCCTTTGAGAGGGACATAAATCTGGTAAACAGCAGCAGTGTTCTCTCTTTTTGGTTTGTCCAGTGGTTTTCTGAACAGTCTTCAACATCTCCTGGGAGCCTGCCTCAAGACAACATACTCCAGCATCAAGACACCTTGCAGGGGTTACTAAATTACTGACCATCTGTTCTCCTCTGACCTTCTTCCCCTATTGATATCCTTATCAGTATCAGCTGGAAGGCATAAGTATATTTGTTCATACTTGATGCTCTCTGCTTGTCACAGCCAATATTCTTTCCCATAAAAAATGTTGTTTGCATAGGATAATGAGAGAAGATAGGCACTTCTGTCTTCCCAATACCACTTCCATATCCTCACTTCTGCTGCATTTTGCAGCAGCCTCTTCCCTAAAAGTACTGGAAATTTCCACAATAGTCCCAACAGTTGATTTCTCAATACTCAACTAGTTTGCAACTGACTGGCATCAGGCGAGCGTAAAGAGCTTTCAGAGGGTAATGGCAAAATGCCTGTTGGTGCTGCCAAGAACACCCCTATCTATCTGTGGCAGCTCTGGCATGAGCTCAAGAGATGGATCATGGCCTATATTATGCTGAATTTTTGCTTCCACTACTGGTCATCCAAGTTGTGTATCATTAAACTGCTTCCCCATATGTATCAGCAACTAGCTGATCTACCCCTAAAGTAGCACTGCACCAAATAAAGCTGCTTCAGAAAAATGTCCTGGGGAAGTAAACACTCTATTCATCTACCCACTCCTCCTCCTTCATTACCTGTATGGCCACAACTTCAAAAGTTTTACGAAATCATGGAGCCAAAACCATCTCTCTACATGACTACATGTGCACAGTCTTTTTTCATGAATGATTATCATGGTCTGTGAGACATGACCTGTGCTGTCTTAGTGCAATTCAAAATGGAATGTCAAAAGTAATGGATACAGGGAGAGGAACCATGTACATTTTCCAGCTTCATTCCCAATCCTAAAATTTCTGCAAGTATTCCAGGCATGGTCATATAAAAAAACCCAAACATAATAATGTAAAAAAAGTGATTGATCTACAGCATGAAACCGAGCAGCACTATAGGTCCCACCTCCAGGATACTCACTGGTCAGTTCAGAAAAGTAGGAAACACCAAGTATGTTGCTCTAGCATCCGGGAGTTATTGAGAGGCATTTCAGTTTGATTACAGTCAAGTTGCTCCACATGGAGTAAACAAACTATTCTGGTTCCCCCAAGTGCTTTTCATATCTGACAACACCTTTCTGTACAGATCTTTAAGGACCAGGAAGAGCCTGGGATACTGCAAGTCTTGCATCAATACATATTTTAGCACTTTTAAAGGCAATTCATTTCTATGAAGTCTGGTAGCTGTCCTAGCCTTTGTCCTTTCCAAGGACTTTTCATAAGATGTGCGATATTAAGTAACCACATTCCTAATTTGTCAGCCTTCTTCAGGATTGCAAAACACACACCTAAAAATATTCCATTGCTCGATCACGCTAACACAAGTCATTAATTAAGAATGTTTGTGTAATTACATGGGAGAAGTGCTTTGCACAGCAGTTAAAGTACAAGCAACATCTATAATGAGCAACCCTGTGTATAAGATATTATTACAGAACAGGGTTCTTGGTCTGAAAAAAGAAGTAATTTTAAAAGTGATGCCAACTCTTTGGTGTTTTCTAGGTCACATAAATTATTAGGATTTGATATATTTAAATAACAAAGCACATGAAATCATATTTTATCTGACTCAATAGCAACAATAATTCTATACCATTTGCTGAATGAAGTCAAACATTTATTTCAACAAGTTAATTTAAAATGTATCATTTACATACAACAAGCAGATCTGAATGGCTATTGAAAACTTTCATTTTCTTCAGAACGCTTAAACTAAAGAATAAACACTGATGCAATCAAATTTTCACATGTTAAACTTATAATAATTTCTTTATTTAGAGCTAACCCGTCTCACAGATCCAATAAACAGAGTTGTACATACCCTGTGATAAAGATTTGCAAGCCAAAAAAAGTAGTTAGCAGGACAGTCCAACTGTCCTTAGGCAAGCAAACTCCCCATTTACTGCTTAAAATAGGTTGCAATACATGGAAATAATGCTTATGTGCTCAGCAAAGCAATTTTTATGTCTTCTTTTTAATTTTAATATCAAAGTATTCCAAAGCTCAATTATGCTTCATTAGTGAAACTGTGACTATCCCACTTAATTATTTTAATATCTCAGGATTAGATGAGGAATGCAGAATTTTGGTAGACAACGAAGGAAACACGTTGACTATTCCAAGAAAAGGAAAAGAAAAAAAAAAAGAAAAGCTGTATTTCATGTTTTGAGCCAATCAACGATGAGCCACAGATATTGTATTACAGATGATTGCTTTAATCCTAAGGCATTTTAGAGCGTATTTGAAATAACACAAGGGAAGCTTGTTTTGATATATTCACAATATAAAGCTGCTAGGAGATGGCCGCTAGATTCACAAAGTGTGAGTTAAGTTCTCTCTCCCTCTTTGAAACCAAAAAAAGTGAACACTTGCAAGCAGACTTAAAGTCAAAGTAACACATTAATTTATCACACAGCTCTTTCCCGAGATACCCTTTTCCTTCAGCATATCACAAAACCAGACACAGTGCCTACCGGCGCTCTTATTCATCCTGTGTTACAAATCTTTCATTTGCCACTGCTAACTCCTCTGTACACATTTCTCACAAGTTTTAAAACACCGTTTTCACCTTCACCGACTTCAGAAACCAAACAGAAATACAACTTTACGCAATGGCACCATCTAGTGTTTAAAATACCTATTTCACTCCTTCCTCCGACCAACTCCTTCCCTTTCACTGAGTGGATGAAAATTACAACTATTTAAATAAGAGCACATTTTTTTTCAAACGAGGCTCATCTCCTTTTCCAACAGTTTGCATGTCTTTCATACCCAAAATTACCTACAACACAATCTCTGTGAGCACATTCTTAATTTGATTACCATTTGGTTTTCAGAAATGCTGGAAGAAATGCTAGGTTCTGATGGCTGACCTGTTTTGTGATTGAAGTCAGTAAAATTATATCTAAAGCACAATTTAACTGGTCGGTTAACTGGAAATCAAGCTACGCATGTATGTATTTTAAACTATGATTAATGAAAGTACATTTCATGGAAAAATACAAGTCTTGAATAAATGTTTACTTAAAAGATTAAAGGCAGGCATTATCATATTAGAAAAATGCAACATCCAGTGCTCAAGCTTGTCTTTTATTCCTACAGACAGGCTGGCAGCCTTGCCATTTAGAAGTGTCAAACCACCTTACTACTTTTACAAGTGTACTTGAAGATGCGAGTAACTTTGTAAAACTTCATCTGTATGAGCTGAAATACAAATAAATCTTCACCAGCTTGATTTTTTTTTTTTTTTCTGGAGGTGAAAAGTGAGGTAACATTGCAGCAAAAATTGTTCAGTTGCTTAAAATTCTATTAGTTTTTTTATTTGAAACAATTTCAATTTTTTCAGGGTGGATCTTTAAAACACACCTCCTGCTATACCTAGGCTGGCTCTTAAAAAGAAATAAATCTCTGGCCTTTGGTGGGAAAAAACACCATGTTGTACATAAATGCTTAGTAAGAAAACCCAAACAACCCTGTTTTAGTAAATAAGGTCTACAAAAGTTCTGTTCCTACTTAGGATGCTTCAATCTTGTTGTTCTCAGTGCTGTTTAGGCAGTACCTAACCCTTTCAGCCTCCTTCTATGGGACTATGCACCATTCTCTTTAGTCTCCTACACTTCAAATAAAAACATCTTATTATTCCCATATAGGGTTAGCCCAATGTACACTGGATACAGGGATTCAGGAAACTATCCAATTTCACTTTCTTCCAAAGTTGAAGGCAGAACAAGGACCCACCCGAACGAGAGTTCCCAAACCCAACAACTACTTTCACTGCATTTCAGGCACAGCTGATCCCAAGTACAGTGTTTTAGGTAACAAGTATGTTTTGAAATGCTTACTGCTAATGAAAGAAAGCACAGATATGGTCTCTAACCCTGAATCTTAGTTTAATTCTATGGTGGCTAAAGCAACCTGAGTCACATTAGACCGACTTCTTCAACACCTCACCTTCAAAATATAGCACAAAATTCTCTATCCTTGTAATACTGAAGGATTTGTATTGCAGAAGTATTGCCACCCCATTAATCTCATCTACTTTTCCCAATCTAAATGGTTAATATTTCTCCTCCATCTCATATGCTCTTCTTTACAAACCCAACCCTTCCTTCAGACACAATCCTTCTCTCTTCTCTACTCTTCCACCTTTCTACTTTCTTCTTTATCTCCTGCAAGATAAATCTATATCTCATCATTTATTTTCAAAAAACAGGTATTTTAAATTGTTGGTTATACTCAAGTCACATTTGCTCAATATAAACGCAAAATCTATTAAGGCAAATTCTATAAAAAAATGCCTACACTTTTTCTGAGATATTTAAAAAAAGGTTTCCACTGCATAGCATTTGAGGCCTCTGATTTAGTGGTTCCTACATCCCCTTGAGACACTTGTTTTCTAGAACCTTCTTGTGCAGGCTTTTTGCACACATTCTTAATAAATCTTTTGCCAACATTTTTTAGCATTAGACCTTCAAGGGAGCTCCAGGAATCCCAAATCAGGATGCGTTTTATATACATGAGGGCATGACATCATTGCTAATATTCCTCTTAAAAGATTATGCAGAGTAGTAATGGCATTTATTAGAGGCATCTCCAAAATGCTAGAACAGATTCCTAACAGAAACAATTTAATTAGTTGGATACCCTGTGCCCCAGTTTGCTCTTTAAAATAACATTACTTTGCTATAAGACAGCACAAAACATTGTCAGCAACTGTGCTGCAACACCCAGAAGCCCAGCACAGAGGATCCTGAAAAAAGGACTCTTAAAAAACAAACAAACAAAAAACAAACCTGGTGATTTTCCTTCAGTTTTGCTGGTACAACCATTTATAAGGTTGTACAAACAAAAATATTCTCTTTAAAACCAGTTCAATCCTATAAACCAGCTCATCAGACAACCCTACAAATACTTTACCAGTACAATTATGGTAGTGATGCAAGAACAAAGCAAAAGCTGTGTTAGCTGGCATGGCTGCCAAAAAGATGTCTCTTAAAACTGAATTCTCAGGAGAGATATAATGTGAACCAGATATATACAAGGTGTTTTCAGCTGGAGACAACAGTTCCATGAGGATACCTTAGGTGACAATTGGAACAGTCCTCATGTTTCTCCTCAGCAGAGCAGTAGAAGTCAAGTGGGCAGTGTCACCAAGCGAGCCTGTCTTCTATTGGCTATCTAAAAGCTGTGACTGGGCAGAGATGGTTTACCCTGAGACATCTGTACCCATTATTTCACCCCACTGTTCATCTCCTGGGACTCAGTATCACAGGTGTTGCCTAAGAGCCTCTGAACCACCACAAGTTACATACAGCCTAGCATATTAAAAGAAACCAAAACCAGTCACAGTTTACATTAATACACCAGACTATAATCCAGGATGGCCAAGGCAGCAGCATCACATCAGCAAGCCCCAAATACCTTCCACTCAGTTATAGGCAGGTAAACAAAAGCTTTTTCTCCTCTTTTTTTCTTTCTGAAGAAAAGGAAGCTGGTGACAGAGCAATGAAAGTTAGCAGTGCAACCACTGAAGGCAAAAGAACAAATAAACTGAAGACTGTGACAAAAATTTTTGCCCTTCCTAAATAAAATGGGATTATAATCTGAAAATTTAAATCCACTGCACTGCTTGGTCACAGCCTAGAAAAATGAGGCATACTGTGTCAGATGAAAATCAAAAGACAAACCAGGTGCAGATGAGCACAAGGCCACATATCTCCAACTCTGAAGATTGAAAAGTCATAAAGCTGACAAATGCCTAAAAAAAGTGATTATGAAGAAAAATAATGGAATTTTGACAAGTAGATATACTAAAAACTGTTCGAGATTGGGCTTGTACAATGAAACTTGGAAGCATGGCAGGGACTAAACAGAAATCCCTGATAGGATGGAGGCCTTGCACATGAGACAGGCACTACCCAATTCCCAAAATAAATATGAAACACCAGAACAACCAAATGCATATTCCTAATCAAAAGATAGTAATTGGAGAGAACTGTCACTGATTGCTCAAAAAATGCAATTGCATTTGTACACACATGTCAGAGCTATGATGTCTAATCAACATAAACAATCTAATCAGACCTACAATTTAAAAGTTTAAAAAAATTGTAAGTCCTTGTTTGGATTATTTTTAAACAGAAAAACCTCGACTGCAAAGACCATGATTTCCATGAAGGTAGAGAAATTATGTAAATAATCCCCTTTGAAAATATCTTTGTTGGTGGGAGTGTATCTAGAAGGTGACCTGGACAGCTAAGTATTGCATTGCAGTACTTAAGGCATTAAATTGTTTATAGTCTTTATCTACATTGCTTTTGAATGCTGAAGGACTGAGGGAGAAGACAAAGAATACAATTGCTCTAGTTCAGGGTGCCAATTCTGGAACATCACAGATTGCAACAGGACAGATGCAATAGCTCTCACTCCAGTTGTCCACCTAATTCTCTCTTTCTTGGGGATGAAGAGGTTCTCACCCTGTTGCAGGGTGGCTCAGCTACTTGTGAAATCACAGTTCTGAACTGATGCAAGGTACAGCTCAGTGCCAATGGTACACTAGCACTAGCTTCAGTTTTCCATAATTTGCCAACCTGTAATTTGTGAAGCTGCTACATAAGCAACTGAATTGTCCCCGTAGCAGCAGCACAACAACCAGAACAATCATGCCAAGATAAACTGTCCCTGATTGTCAATCCCTGAGGCATCACATGCTCCTGTCAGCCCCAGTTTAGAGGTACACTTGGCACCCTGTCTGGTTGATTAAAGCATACTATCACCTTAAGGGAAGCCTGAAGATACTGCTATGAGTTTGGTGATTGCTGATTGCTCAGTGAAGATGGTAATGCATAATCTTTCTTTTCCAAATAGATTTACATAGGAAATACGAAGTAAATAGCCAAAACTTCTGGGCATCAAGAAAGGGGATTTACGAAAATGAACTCCTTCTTAAAAATAATTTTAAGAAGAAAAAAAAAAGAGCTGTTGTGTTGCCTAGCAGCATGAATGTGTGCAACTTGATTTCCTATAGAAGGACAACATCACTGCTTTATTCCACCACTCACTTTCATTCACAGAGACCTGGGATTTCTCTTCACCAAGTTCTGAAACATATGAAAGCCCCAAAAGTACCAGGCCCAGCTTAATTCAAAGGATCCACACTGAGAAAAAGTTTAAGAAAGGAGAACCAAACAGCAGTGCTGAAGCATGTTATCTGCAACAATTTTCCAGGTATGCACAGAAGGGAAGAGTGACTGACTGTTTTCAGGCTTCATATACTGATCAATGAAGTGTAACTCAGCATTAGAGGAGGTTTTGCTGCCAGGCAGAAAAAGCGTCAGAGCAAAAGCTAAAGGAAGGGCAATGATTCTGTGTAAACTGTGGCAAAGAGCTCTTTTTTCATACTAGGACCAAGTCTGTAATGAGGTACTTTGTTGCTCTGCACTAACACCGGCCATCAAGTTTAATTCAAGACAGTAGAGTTTTATTCATTTTGAGGCTTCACTTTCTTCTCCTTGTAGCTCTTATCCCACCTGACAGAAAAAAAGCAGACCTCCTGCTCTGCTTTACAGCCTTATGCCATGTCAGTCCAGATACCAATAAGATCAGGCAAGATCAGTCTTTATTCATAAAGTCCAGTTGTGTTACGAGGGCCCAAAGTCAATTTCTGCTCATTCTCTCTGTGAAGGCGGCTTGTGTGCAATCTGGTCAGTGACACAAAAGCAAGACAAGTGCATTCAGTGAAGATGCAAGCTTTGGAAAGGTAACTGTTAAATGTGAAGGTTTCAGGAAACATAGGCAAACTCCAGTATTTCAAAATCTAATTTAAAATATCTGCTCCAAAGAATGGAGATAGTTGTGATTTCAGGATGTGGAAAAAACCTTAAAAATTTTTGAGAAGGAAAGCCCTCAGAAATTTTTCCTATCTTCATCCTTAGACAGACTGGCAGAATCTTTTTGCTTTCTTCTTCCAAAAACCAATAGCCCAAGAAAACCACATAACATGTACTTGAGTTACAGTAATTAAAGCTCACAAGCAACTGAAAATAAGTTCTTACAGCAAAGAACTAGGCAACCTTTCTGGCCTCACCTACAGCAAATGAATCAGTCCACTGAACAATTTTATACACAGTTACATATTTGGAAATGGCATTTGTTCCTTGTATGTGTCCAAGGAACTCTCAGACTTAGTGGGCTTGGATAGAAATGTTATGCTGTACATACCACCTAAAAAAAGTATACAATCGACAGCAGGTAAATCCTTCGTAATACAGTTTTTTAAGAGACTACAGTCTTTATTAAAGGTAGTATTTTGTTACTCCATAAAATTTTGTTTATTCTCTATCCTTAAAAATGCTAAATGCTGTTTTGGTATCCTCTCAAACAAAATGCTAACCAAAAAAAAGTTTTACAATTATGTTTAGATTACATCTCTTGAAACAACTCAGCAATTAATATTCTTTTATTTGAGGCTATTTATTATATGTAACATTACTGATATTGATATTTTAACAGTATTTAATGAATTACCTGAGCTAGAAGTGGATCCAAGTTCTGATTTAACTTGGGATAAAATTATTATTTTTTCCACAAAGAGAAAACTGCTTACAGTAAAAATATTTCCTCAAATCTTCCCTCACCTCCAGAATCAAGCCTAGTATTTCATTACATTTCCTCCTCCTTCTGCAGTTTAAGAACATTAACTTTGCTGTGTTCACAGTGACAAACACGGATGACAACCAAGGAAGCAATTACAATAAATGTCAGATCTGTCTCCACTAAAAACATACACTTCAGCTTCAAAACAATATGCCACTCAAATTGAGAAAACCCTACCTGACACAAAAATTACCAATATTTGTCATGTCTGAACACATTTTTTGACTAAATTAAACAAGCAAGTCTTGCCTTTATCAACTCTTCTAAAAGATAGAATATTTAGCAGCTTAAAAAGCAAGACCACGTAGTATGCTTCCTCCACTTTCTTAAAGACAGAGTTCTGGGCACTTGTAAATTGTGAAAATTATTTTTTTTTTGTTAATAGTATCTAGATTCTTAGTGGATTTCACTGGCAGTTGTGTTTGCAGCTTTGAAGTCTCCTCCAGGTCTGTCATTTGGTAAGGCTGTTGATGGGTGCCTGGGGTGCTCTGTCCTCCGGGAGGCTATTTTCCTTTAATTCATCTCTGATTAGAAGCAATTTATGCATTTTCATCTGTTTTATGTAAAGATCAAAGGGATCATGGATCCCAATGTTGACCCTATTACAGGCAAAGAGGCAGGCTGTGCATTTTTGCTTGGTTTCAGTTTAAGCCTCAAAGCATCCGTTCATACTACTCAATTCTTGATAAACCTCTCATAAACCAGCATTTTATATAGACACAAATTAGTACCTATTCTCTTGCCTGTAAATACATGTGTGCTTTTATATTTATATGAAACAAAGTTGTGGGGTGAAAAGTCCCATTTTCAAATCTGCTAAGATAATTATTTGCCTAATGAGAACAAAGAGATAAAAGATTAGATTCAATATTGATATGACAATACTCATCTTAATGGTCCCATTAATAAATTTGTGACACTTCATCTAATCACAAACTGGTTTGGCTGGCCCTGCATCAGAAAGTTCTTTCAAAGGTTTCTCAATTTTTGTCCTGCCTTCAAGTTACAATAAAGACTGACTTTTACACAATTTAAATAGAAATTTTTCACAACACAAAGACAACTTTAAAATGTATTCCAATACAATTATTATTCAGTAGCTATTTATATTCAATATCAACATCATTGAAATGAACACAACAGCAAGAATACAGATGTAATTGAAACTTAGTTTAAGTGAAAGGAACTGCACAAGGAAGTTCTATTTTATTACTATTATTTTAAGCAAATTTGGTACATATGCCAGCACACATGCAGATCTGAGAAAGTTTCAGGATGTTGTCCCAAGCCAGTAAACATACACTGTAAATGCAAACACCTCTTCTTACTTCTAGTCAGTTCAACCTGACACACTCTCCATAAAGGCTCAACTCTTATGTCTTCTTACTTATCAAATATATCAGGGAGAAAATATTGTGAAGATCAGCAGACAGAAGGGGGGACAGAAGCTCATTAAAAAAATCTACTTTGGTGGTAAAAGCATAGTGCACTATGTTTGGGAAGAGTTCTTGGGTGCAAACATTAGAAGAACAAAGACTGCCTTGAATGGTTTGTCATTTTAGAAGACATTAAGATTGCAGTTAGTAAGCAATTTCCTGAGGAGGATGGTCCAAATGATGGACTTGCTATAAGTGGTGGCTCTTACCTAGAGAAAGTAGAGTCTACCCCAACCAACGTTATAAACTTTGCTACAACCTAACATGGTTATTCTTCTGCAAGAATGATAATGGGGCTGCATGAAACAACAGAGGTGCAAGAGAGTAGTAATTAAAAAAAACGACCAGTAATGGTACAGCTTATTTGTTATCAAGATAATCCTAACAAGAGAATAATATTTACAATTTATATGTTGAAAACCAGAAACAAATATCCATTACATTGTAAAGAACTTCGCCATTTTCTCCTCCAGGCCCGTGTTTTTGCTCAACCTGAGTTACCACATGCCATTTAAAAAAACAACAACAAACCACAACACCACTTTAGGGAACTTCTTCCCACACTTTCAACACTTTTAATGGGTTTAAAAAAATAATTAAAAAATGCATTACAATGTTGTCATACACTTGTGTACTTCCATGTCTGCTTTTGTTGGGATTTTGCTGGTTATTCTCAATCTCCCAGAGACAGGCATGTGGTTAACTCAGGTTGAGTGTAAACAGGGATGTGGAGGACAAGATCACAACGTTCATTACAAGGTAATGGCTGTTTTTTCTTCTTTCCAACACTTAAAAAGGACCCAAACAAACAACTTTAAAACACTTAAAAAATCTTGGAAGCCAGAGTTCCAAAACCAGACTGGCTGAATTCTAAGCTTGCATCATTAACATCACACCAAACTCAGTCTTAGTTTATAATGCATCAAACCCAAAGAACATGCAGAAGAGGTACTAACGCGCTCCCCTGCCCCACCAAAACACACAAAACAACTCCAGCTTATACGGCAATTTAAGAAATAATTACAGTAGGAAACATCAGGCTGTCAATCCTACCCATAGAAAAAAAGAATAGTAATTGAGTTGTCCAAAAGAAGTGTCTGAATTCAAGAGAAATTCTATTACAAAAGCAGCCACAGGGAAAAACCACTACTGACAAAGAAAATACAATTAGAAGAGCTCTTCAAATTTCAACAGGCAAGGAAACTTTTAAGATATTTAGGGGTGAACATTCCAGGAGAAATGCAAAGTTACACAAAGGCAAAATTACATGCTTTTAAAACACAAAAATTACCTTGATAAAATAGGCAAACTTCCAAATTCACTCCTAGGCAGCAACAATGTTCTTCCTTTTCCAGGTCTGACCTGCCCCTTGCCCCTTAAATTGCATTCCAAGACATGTAATCAAGCTTATATGGTAAAGGGATGAGAGAAAACTCCACAAGGCCAAAAGGAGGGCCCTATTTGGGGGAGGAGAAGCCCATGGGGCAGAAGGAGAACAAGTAAAAGGACCCTAACTTTCCTCTCAGGAAATTGTTAAAGTCACACCCAGAAAGGCCTTCCTGATTTGTCGTGGAATTTTAGGGTCTTTTACCACTTAATAGAAATCAAGCAGAAAATTTATCTTGAAATCTTTTAAAATCTGAAAGGACATAAACAAAATTGTACATGTAACACACTAACATAGGAAAAAAAGGAAATAGAACTTGAATGCCTGTTTGGTTGGTTTTTAAAAAATCACTATGCTGCTTTGAACCCTTGAAAAATGTTCCTTGCATTTTTTCTGAGCTCTTAGACTAAGACATTTCACAAAAGGGGAAACAGGTGGCTTGATTGGAAATGGTTTATTCCTTATGAAAAACAAAATTTGTCTGCTAAAAGTACTTGCCCTCATTCTTGTGAAATCAAAGAGTTCACTCCAAAAAACTTGCGGAAACACTTGGCATTCATATATTATAATTAAGTGGAAGATAAATTACATAGCTAGTCTTAAAGACTTACGCAGTTTGTTCCCACATTGCCATGAGGTATTGTCTAATGCTTCTGTTCATTTTAAATCTAAAGGTCTGCTTCAAAAATAAAGAAAATCTGGTTGCTCCATTGTTGTCATGATGTATGATACTGATGAGCATCTTATAACATACAATCTGATAAATTTTAGACAGTCTTATTGTGCTAAATAGTAATACCTCGAAAATTGGCTGCCCAAGTATGGATTGTCTCTTGCACCAGGCTTCTGGCTGCAGTTACATCAAGTAGTGACAGGATCAATGCATCAGCACAGGCAACACAAGGTTTACCAG
The DNA here is from genome assembly GCF_000747805.2 of Chaetura pelagica. Classification (NCBI taxonomy): domain Eukaryota; kingdom Metazoa; phylum Chordata; class Aves; order Apodiformes; family Apodidae; genus Chaetura; species Chaetura pelagica. Next base: position 917,667 of record NW_009952566.1, read on the forward strand.
ATCAAGCCCATCACAGTAATTTCTCCATCCAGCCTTTCAGCTCCTAATGCCACCACAGCTCATAGCAGGATTAAAACTATACAGAGGTTGCCCTGCTCCGCATTCCACAGCAGGGCAGAAGATCACCTCCAGTGGCTTTAAACCTTAGTCAATGTATCTGAAGTCAGAGAAGGCTCAGCAAGGAAGGTAGTTCAGAAGCTAACTATGAACTGCTGTATGCTTACAGAAACTTCATGATCCTGGGCATCAGAAAAACGGTCACACTAAAAAATGTCACAATGGCCTCTCCAAAATAACAGACAGAAATTTACAGATATGAGGTCAGTCAATCACTCTGCCCTGCTGGTTTTGCAAAAGGTCAGAGTGGTTAGGACAGGAACATCCCTCCCTAGACAATGTTGTTCTAAACTGATTGAAGTCAATACAACTTAGACAACTCAGTCAGTTGCACAGCTGTTTTCAGACATTCTCATTCCCTCACACTTTCTATGGTGCTTAACTTTCACTTATAATTTCTAGAAAAACTGCTGACTAAAATCAGGGCATTTAAGCTAAGGTACATCCACAAACCACTGCCCAGAGGCAGCCACAAAATATTTTTTTCTGATGATTTGGTCTTTTATTTAAGATAAGCATTTTTGTATGCTACTCAATGCAGCTGCTTTTATCAACCTTAAAGAGTAATATGGATTTTCCTCCCCATTATTCCACACCATAAAATATAGAATCAACTACTGAAACAGACTGCTGTGCAGAAATTCCAAGGTAGTGGTTGGATTTATTTCCTTTCACACAAAGCCAAAGACATTTTTGAAAAGTCCAATGATGATCTGCTGCTGCAGACTGAGTGACAGAGCACGTTACACCATGCAAGAGTCCACAAAAGTGACAGAGATTTGATGTGTGAATAATGTAACTGTCACACTGGCAAAAATCAAATACAACACTTACATGTTTTTATAGAGGAATGATCTGTTCTTCAGACACTTGAGCAGCTGCTTTGCTTGTTATAAATAACACACATCCCAAATGTAAATGTGATGACAGATTCATTGGTTGGAGATATGACACACTCTGATATCCTACCCTGAACTACTGCGATCGCCACAAGAAACACTGACATGCCATGGGCAAAATATTGTAGCAAGCCCAAAGAAACAAAGGTTTCCTGTATTTATAATATCTTTCCTGGCGGTCTAGAACAGAGAGAAACAGCAGGTACCTTCTGAGTAGGCCAACACTGAATAACACTGAGAGAATGGAAAATGAGTATTTTCTTCTTGTGCAAACACTTGGCGTACTTCCATTACTTTCTGGCTCTATGCTTCAAGCTCACAAGACACCAAGTACTACATTAGGAGACAAACCTGAGGGTATACTTATGTAAAAAGTTTGGGTAATATTTCTAGCTCAAAACACTGATGTGTTCCAAGTGTTAGTTCTGTTTAGAATACATAAGAAGAATAGAGACATAAGAACTACTTCTATATATTGCAACTGGGAAACAAAACAGCATGCTGCCCATAATTAGAAAAGAATCACTCAGTTGATTGTACTCAAAAAGTAAAACTTACGAATTTCTCGCACCTAGTCAGTAATTTCAGATTAAAAATTAATTAAGAATTAGATAGTGACTACAGAGACGTTTTTCAAGTCTATGTTGTAAGATAATAATTTGAAAAGAAATTCCTTTAAAAGCAAAAGAAAGAGCATAAAATGACAAAAAATTATTTTTACCTTAATAAACTCTTTACTTTCAAATTCTCTGTTTTTCTGGTTTAGACAAGTAAAGATGACAATAGTTTTTACTTCTATGATTATAAACTTTGCTTTGCACAAAGTCAGGTGTCTAATAAATCACTAGAAAAAACCCTCCAACAATAAAAAAAAATTAAAGGCCCACTTTAGAAAGAGACCTGCAATTTTATGTAACAGGCTTTCAGAAACAAAAGCCAGTTAAAAAAGCCACTTTTATCCTCAAACATTTATGTTTCAGATTAATTTTTCTATAAATCTTCAATGTTGTTCAGGTCTACACCATAAACATGAAAAGTGGAAAAGTCGACAAGTTAATTTATTACAGCCTGTAATCAACAATCTATGCTGATCTTCAGAAAAGATAAAGTAGAAAAGAGATGCTCATTCTGTGAAGGAGATAAATGCAAATGCGAAACTCTGAAAGTGTTCCAGAAATGCAAATGCATACATCATTTGTGCTAACGGCAACACCAACATTCTCCCTTAAACTAAGCAATATATCAACATGTAAGAACAAGGAAGCATTCTTCTGTCAGCAGAAAACACAGCAAACACTGCCTGTAATGCGTAAGCGATCAAACTAAAAACAAAACGGCAACAATAATTACACAGTACTTAAAATTCTATTTTCAATGTGCTTGTACGCCACAACATATACAGGTTGTAATCCAGAGGACATGCAAAGAGTGAATGGCACCACAACTTCTCATTTTCTACAGATTGATTATCTACAAGCCGAATACTTTTTTGTCATCCTCATATACCCAAACTTCCACATTATGTCCTCTGCTTTCCCTCAAGTTTCCAAAATACTTTCTGTGTTACAGTCAGTTAATTCATTTCATTATAGCCATGCTCTGTAGTTCCCTTTTTCCTTCCATTGCCACTAGATACTACTCTGATGCCAGCCAAGCAAAAGCAGGATGTTATGGCTGGTCCAGAGCAACAAGCTTTGAGCAATCAGTAAGTACATATTTAATGACTGATTTGAAGGCCAAATCGAAAAAAATCCTTCAACTCAGGCCACAGCCTTTCTCTTGAGGAGTCTGGGGGAGGAAACACCAATCTGGATGTCCTCTGGTTTCTGCAAAATACACATTTGGAGCTTTTAAGACCTCTACCTTATCCATCTAATCAGCCAATAAGCTCTAAAAATGAACGTGGGAACTGAAAGGCAGACTGTGTGACTGACTTTATCAGGTAATGGAAGAAAAATGGTATTGTCTTACTTAGCAGATTTTGCTTACAGGAGTCAGGTGATAAAAAGAGGAAAATAACAAGTGTTCTGAAAATAAAAGCATCCGTTGTCTATCTGAAAATTATGGCTGCCACTGTGTTAACTCCACCTCCAGTTCATAATTTGAAGATAGGAAATTGGCCAGCTACATTTCTGGAGTTGGATCTAGATGATCTTTAAGGTGCCTTCCAAGCCAAACCATTCTACAATTCTATGATTTCTTGTTAAAAAACCAAGGTTGAAAACCCAAGCTTGTTACAACGTTTTAGCACTGCAGATTAACTAATTTAGACTCTTAACTCAATAGAGTCAAAGTTTCCATGACCAAAACTTTCCATTTTCAAACTAGTATTTCCTGACTCCAGAAAAGTAAATTTGTACCAAAAACAGCTTTGAATTTATTTTCAGTACATTCCAAATCTGTTCAGCTGTAACATTAACTACCAAAACTGTGGTACATGACAGCTTTTAAAAATTCTTTTTCCATAAAAATAGAATACTCATTAAAAACACCCATCCGTCAAAAATCTGAAAAATACATAGTTCATAGTGATGTAGGGTAAGTTACTTACTGTCCCCCTCCTGAAGTACATTATGACATTGCAACTGCCATTGTCTAAATTAATTATGTAAATCCCTATTCACAGTTCCCTTTTCAAAACTAGAGAATTTATAAATTGGTATTAGCATCCTGAATTCAAACACTTTGTTGTTATGACAAGACTCCACTGCACAGTAAACATGCTAATAGGCAATAAATGCCATTCCCTGATTAATTTTTTAACAATTTAACATCTTAATAATAAAAAGGAATGTTATCCAAGCTCTGAGAAAAGATGCATGGATGAGTAATAAGATAAACTAATGTATCTTCAGAGAAAAAGAATGAAGTTGTAACTCATTGTTCCCAGAAAGAAGTTTAAAAATGTACCTCTACCAGGTGAAAACCGTATGTATTTCAGGAATGTTTTCTGCCGTTTTTCTAAAACGTAGAAGAAAATGAGAAAAAACCTAATTATTAAGGCCAGGCATCTGTAATAAAGGTCATGAAAAAATACATTTTGGTGTGTATGGAAATGTCTTTCTCCAGAGGGATAAGGTTTCTTACACCCCAATTTCTGCCACATTCAGCAACGATCCTGATTTTGCTGGACAGATTCACTTTTTCATCACTTACACATAACAGTAAAAGTGTGGCCTGGAACTACAATTCTAAAAGGCAAACAGTAACTTGTTTCATAGCTCTCACTTAGGAGTGGAAAGTGTATTTCTCAAAATGAGAAGGAAGTAGGAAATATGAATATGTTTGTCAAGTGAAACCTGGGAGAGGGCCAAGAACACTTGGAGGTGTCAACAGGACTTAGAGGGACAAAACCCTCTTAACTTTTTCTGCATAGAGAACGGAATAATTGTTGTCATGCTGAGGAAACCACCTCAGTTCTTGCCAAGCTCACTTCTGCTCTTGCACTCCCAGGCACCAACTGCAGTTACACACCAAAAAAACCCAACAAAAAACACAACACCCCACAGCTTTTTTCTTGATGCCGATTCATCAAGATAGTTGTATCTTTTTGCAGTATGATGAGTGCCTAATTACAATGATTCAAATCTCTTGTCACCTCCAGGCTAGACTACAGATAGAAATGGTTTTTAGCCAGAGCTGATAGTGAAAATTAACTTGACACAGCACGCAATGGTTTGTTAAGCATGATATAATATTAAAAACATCACTCTCCTTTTTAATCTAGCCAGGAGGAGGAAGAAATCACATGATTTGAGTTCAAAGTTGCTAAATCCCTTCTCCAGCAGGGGAACATGCTTGTCTGATTACATTTTCAGGTTGAATGCATTTGTCACTCTATCACCTTTCTCCACATTCAGTCTTGTTTTGAACTCTGTTGGCTTCAGACAGTTCTTTCTCCTCTTAATTTTGCTGTAATTTCTCAGAAGTTCCTTCAGCTTACTACCCACTTTTCTTCTTGGAAAAACTGTTATATACTGGTTGGGCCCTCCAGTGCATCTTGATTTTAATGCACTACAATCCCAGACCTTTTTGCATTGTTTTCCTCTGCCAAGGAATTTCTGAAAGAGCATTTACTCTGTCCATGTACCTTTTGCAAGTGGACTCTATTTATTATGCTTGTAGAACCTATAAAGAAGCCAGAGTTGACTAAGTGATATCCACTCCAGTTGTACTGTTGCTTATTGTCAAGATACAAACTCAAGCATTTGGTCTCATGAATGGCACCTTCTGTTAACCTGCTGCAAAATCAACATCAAAAGCCCAGCAGGAAACTTGGGAGATGAGGACAGAGAAACAGGTTCCTCACCAGGAACAGAAGTTCAGGAACAAAGCCTGCTGAATACTACAAACACAGGTGCTTTTATGAGGACAGTGATCTTCACTATCCCTTGAGATCAGAAGGCTACAATGAGGCATACATATACATGAGGCCCAGGTGGGAAACTGGAAAACCACTTCAGATCCTCAGAATATGTTCAGCTTCTACTTAAGACAGACAACAAAACCCTGAGACTATAGTTCTCTCAGCCTCTATGTTGAATGTCCTATCCAAGCCAATCTAAAACTTTAGCACTTAGAAAACTATCTTGATACTCCTCTATCACAAATGTTTTGATTTATCAGGTTATATTTAATGATCATTAATTAATTATTCATCAAATATCAAATAATTTGCTTTTCTTTAACTTTCAGTTTCTTAAGATATAAAAAACCTTGCTAGAAGGCAAAACTGGAAACAGGGAAAATGCTTTAAATAAAAACCTGCAAACATATCTAAACAGATTATTTTTATGTCACTTAAAAGATTGATGTTTTTAAAGTAACAAGTGAAATGTTATAAAAATTGGGAATAATAGGCATGTAACGAAAACTTATATTGACAAAGCTTGAAATAGTCTAAGGGGAAAAAACAAATCGGTAGCTTAACAAAGAAACTGACCATGGTACAATTAGTATGAACAGTATCAAAATTATTTGTATTAATTCTCAACGCAGTATATATATCTTCACTATGTATGACCCCTAAACTGATAAAATCATCAAAGATCAACAAAGATAGATATGAATGTCCTCTACATGAATGACTGCTCTTCACACTCTGATGAATCTATTCAGACACAATAATTAACACAGGGAAAGGAAGTCTAATTGAATAGCAACCCTGTGGTATAGGCAAAGTTGCACTTTTTGTTATGACTTTCCAGGTTACTGAAAATTCCATGCCTCTTGGTTGCCTCACATTCAGTCTATGTTTCAAAATAAGTAGTTAAAATGAAGATTTATTAAAAAAAAACACCTTGATTTTAGAACAGCTTCTGTCAGAAACAACCTTCCTGGTTTTGGAGGGAAAAATGTCATTATAGGCATCCTGTAAATGTCATAGAATATGAGGAAATGGCATGCAAGTGACCAAGTTTTCTAATAGACTTGGAATTACCTGATGAAATCACTACAAAACAGAAGCATTTTGAAGCTTGCTTTTCTTTTAAAGCAAGATTAATTTAAGCTTTTTTTAAAACCTTCAGAAAGTGCTTATTACCATTTGAGTCGTGTATATCATTTGCCATCAACAGGTGTGACAAAACATGAACAAGCTTTTCAAAACCAAGAAGGGGCTTATGTTAAACTGTTTAACATAAGGATGAAACTTGTGCTGACTGATTTTTAACTAAAACAGTTGAATTCATACCTCTGCCTTTTTAACTGTAATGGAACAGTAACTATTTATGGTTTCTCTGTGAATTCTGGTAATACAACTGTGGATGTAGTAACAGAAATTATTAACCTACATTTCTTATCTAGAAAACAAAACAGTTATAGTAATTTTCAACTATTACAAGCAATTGTCTTTAATTACCTCAATATATCACTTAATTGTCTGAAAAGACAGGATGTCAGTGTGAATAGCACTGGTTTGGCAGCCCCAAATTATCAACAACTATTAAAATGGTGCATGCTTTCTCCCTCTTCCTTTTCCCAAAGAGAGTATCCAAGCTTTCATAGAAGCTTGATTTTCTACCTTAGTATCACACAAAAATTGAAACGGACAATTTAAAAAATTCCAAGTGGCATGTTCCTGTCATAAGTTTGTTCTTTGAATCATGCATGCCTTTTAATTATCAATCATTTTACAGTTTGATCCACTCTTTCTAGCAACGCATTTTTCATTTGACTCTAATTTACACCAGAGGTAAATGTCAATATAATGGAAACAATGTTACTGAACAACCAACCTAATACTTGACAATAATTCTCCAGGTGGGCATGCAAGGATGCCTTCACAGCATCAGCCAATCACAGGCAAATTTCTGGCTTTTGTAGGGTTTCAGAAAAGTGAAAAAAACTACAAAGATGGGAAAAAATACAATACAAAATAAAATATAATTATGCACTACTGTTACTCCCATGAGTATATTAAAGGCCAGCATCTTCACAGGTATGCCACTCCTGCAGCTTTATGCAACATCTACACTCTCATGTCCTTGAATTCAGACTAACAACCTCAGCACAGCCCATATCTTAAATAACACATCAGAAAGCTGTGTTATTTATTCATCTATTCACTGACATTATAGGCAGCATATTTTATAGCCTGCTTTTAAAGGGAATGTTCAACCACTTGCACATTGTGCAGAATTTCATGATCACCCCAGTGAAGTTCAGCCATATGCTAGAATTTAATATGTTTCAGGTTTGCCAGTTGGATGCAGAAAACAGGCATGACAGTAGTGCAGTTAATTTATTAAGTCATCTACTGATGCAAACACAGAGACAGAAAAAGCCACTTGAGGGTTTCCTAAAAAACTACCAAGAAAAAAAAAACCACAACAAACTCCTTAGCAAAAGAAAGGTGATAAAGTTAAATATCATCACTGACAGATGTCAAAGAAGCTAGACCAGCTGGATGTTTACGGAATCTAAATATTTAATTTGCCCTTTGATGAAATGTCAAGTAATCAAGTTATTCTGAAATCAAATAGTCCCCTAAGGTGTACCATGTGCTTATTACCTATTTACTCAAATGAAACTACCACCAATGCCACTGTGTCATTATCTGTCTCAATTTTGTATTTTAACACAAGAATGGCACTGTGTTACAAGTTGTCCAGTACCAATCTTACTCTGAATTCTACATGAAGAGATCTTTGCAAGCAGCTAAAAAGGTAATGAAGTTAACAGCACTCCTAACAGATAGGGGACTTTCCCAGCAGGGTGTCCTATGAACATTCTGAGCTTTCACATAAATTCTTTCACCAGCTGCACCTTATTCTCTGACATTAAGAATTTTGTTTCAATTTAAATGTATTAATTAGATTTAGAAAGGACCTTTCAATATCTGAAAAATACCATCACTTTATGTAATGATGCATCTAGATTGTCACAGGAGGTGCCTATTCACCCTTCTGCCTTGTGTGAGAGCCCCTTCTTCTGCTCTGTAAGATCATGGGAAAGATGGATGACAGGAAGGTGATTAGACACAGCCAGCATGGCTTCACAAAGGGGAAATGATGCCTGGCAGATCTGGTGGCCTTCTACAATGGACTGACTGTATTTGTGGACAAGGTCTCTACCTTGACTTCTCTAAGACCTTTAACACGGTCCCACACAATGCCTTTGCCTCTCAATTAGAGAGATAAGTATTTGATGGGTGAACCATACCATGGATAAGGAATTGGCTGGATGGCCACATCCAAAAAGTTGCAGTCAACAGATCAATATCCAAATGGAGACCAGTAACAAGTGGTTGCCCTCAGGTTTCTGTTTCAGGACTGGTACTGCTCAAAATCTTTATTAACGACATAGTGGGATTGAGTGCACCCTCAGCATGTCTGCAGCTGACACCAAGCTAAGTGGTACGGTTGGTACACCTGAGTGACAGGATGCCATCCAGAGGCATCTACCTTGACAGATCTCAGAAGCAGGCTAATGTGAACTCCCTGAAGTTCAACAAGGCCAAGTGCAAGACCCTGCACCTAGGTCAGGCCAATCACCAGTATCATTACAGACTGAGGAATGAACGTATTGTGAGCAGACCTGCAGAGAAAGGACTTGGGGATATCAGTAGATGAAAAATCAGATATGAGCCAGCAATGTCCCCTTGCAGCCCCAAAACCCAACTATATCCTCGGCTGCATCAGAAGACGCGTGGCTGGCACGTAAAGGGGAGGTGATCCTTCTCTTTCTACTCTGGTAAGACTGTGTCTAGTTCTGGGGTCCCCACTACAGGAAAGACATGGACTTGTTGAATTGGGTCCACAGGAGAGCCACAAAAATGGTCAGAGGGATGGAACACCTCTCCAGTTAAGAAAAACTTAGACAGTTGGGATTGTTTAGCCTGGAGAACAGAAGGCTCTAAGCAAAGCCTAGAGCAGCCTTTTCATACTTAAAGGGGGCTTAGAGAAAGATGGGGACAGACTTTTTCCATGAGGGCCTGTATTGACAGGACGAAGAGTAATGGCTTTAATCTGAAAAAAAGATATATTTAGATATAAGGAAGAAATTATTTACTGTAAGGGAGGTAGGACACTGGAACAGGTTGCCTGGAGAAGCTGTGGATGCCCCATCCCTAGTAGTTCTCGGGGCCAGTAATATGGGGGTGTGAGAAACCTGACCTAAAGGAAGATATACTCCCTCCACAGCAGGAGGGTTGGAGGATGTAATCTTTAAAGGTTCCTTCCAACCCAAACCATGGTACAATTCTTTAATAAAAGCAGTAGGCAACTCATTACAACTAACTGCATTACATTCACTGCATCTGGTCAAGTTACCAGAACAAAAACCGGCAAAACAATGGATTGGGAAGCATCTACTTAAATACACAGCTCAGGTAAGAAAAAAATGAAATAGCTTTGTACAATAACATATTAGGCTTTACATTTGCTTCTGTTTTTCTATTTTTAAATTTTTAAAAGTTTTAAAACTATTTTAAAAAGTCACTTAATATAACCATGATCAGAGAAATAGAATTACATAATTTTTTTAACCATAAAATTGCAAATAATGTAGCAAAACTGATTTTGAAGCCATATAGATTTATTCTTTCAAGATCCATTTCTAATGCATTGGCAAGACAGGCTCAACATTTACCAAATCGCCCAACTATCCTGCAAAAAAAGCCAAATATTCTTTAAAAGCACATCTCTCAATAGTTTGGCCATTTCTGTCAGAAAATTATATACCAAGATGGCGTTATTGCCATGAGGTGGGTATTCTTGCCCTCTAAAAGGTGCATTCCAATAGCTAATTATGTCTTAGACTTTATATAATGACAACTGCATTGTCACTGCAAGATAGTATCTCACTCTACTCTCTCAGAAGTTTGGGTACAACTGCCCAAGTCAAACTGCGATGGAAAAACAGTCAGCCCACCCACCTTCAGGAGGCCTCAGTTCCCATTGAAAAGTAAGTGGTAATTTAGAGCTCATGAGTGGCCCTCAACAGGCAAGCTGCTGTCCACCAGTTCTACAGTGGAGTTCTCAGCAGTGACAGCAGATCTTGCAGCAGGGCTGCGATATTCTGTTACAGAAATCAGTGACGTTAATTTGGCAAGAACTGAGCCTAACATTGCAGTTAAATTAATGATACTGTTAATGATATTCCACTAATTTATGTTCCACGTGGCTACGCTATACAAGTAAGTTAATGTATGCACAACATACATGCATATCTATACTCATAGTCCTGATATCCACACCATGAAAGACAAAACCATTTATTAAATTGCATCTTTAACTACCTGGAGTATGCTTTTTTCTGCAGGTTTTAAGTCTTCAAATAATATTTCCCCAAATCTCATTTGTCAGGCAAGTCACAATGATCCAATTTCATAAGCAACAGGCCCACTATTGTTAAAAAAAGCTTGTTTCTCATTAAACCAAGCAGGTATCACAATATCAACATTTTCCAGGACACTGCTCTGTCTACATCAGTCAAAAGCGCAAAGAGGAAAAAAGTCAGCTACTGGTGGAAAAAAAACTTACTATTTCTCTGAAGACCTTAGATGTTAGTTTTCCAACAGAAATATACCACTTGTCTTTGCTCTGCCAAATACTGAAATACTTAAACACATGATAAGAAATATATTCATGCTAGAGATTTTCTAAGCCTTTTAGAAACACACTTCTGCTCTTTCTCCAGAATCATGTAAGCTGGGGACTCACTTATGAAACACCTTTTCTATAAAATATGGCATATATAGCTTAAAAAATTTGAAGGTTTAATGAGAACTTTCGTATAAAGTTGACTTAACAAACCCACTAATGGGTTTGCCAAATTAATGACCAGAATTGTGTAAATATAGAATTAAACCTCCTTTTCTATTTGCATATTACCTGTATCTTAGGAGAGTATTTATCCCATTTTCGTGTTTTATATATTTACAAAGATCATCTACAGTTTTATTTTAAGAGAAGAATTGCATAGAATAAGAAGAACTTCTGTGCTAACTTTGGGATCTTATAACTTGTAAATTAGCAACAAATGAACTGAGATAAGTCTTTGGGAGTATATTTGAAGTTTTAATGAAAGAGTCAGATTACAAAAAGCCATAGTGGGAGTCTTATATGAGGAAGCTTTAAAGTTAGCTGCAATGTATTAAAAAGCAACATTCAAATAAATTATTTTTCACTGCAGTATGCCAAGTTTTTGGAGATAGAATTAAAATTGGGCTTTCATTGTAGACCAAGTAAAGCATAATATTAGACTATAATACTGCATATACTAGTGAAAGCCAAATGCCCACAGTGTTGCAAGAGAACATTTTTCCCTCAGGCATTTGAAATTTAATGCTTCTTTAATATTCTCTGTTGGATATTGTTATAATGGAATTTCAAATATTTCCTGCAATTTGAGTTAAAGATTACTAAATAATGCTGAGCAGCAAAAAATTTTTGAATCATATATCTAAAGCTGGCATAGTAGCTTAATGTCCTGTTGTTTCTTGTTTTAACAAAATTAATTTCTACAGTCTTCAACCATGAATTCAAGCACCACCTGGTGATACAAACCCATAATTTAACTGTGGTATATTTCCAGCTCCCTTGACTAATAGGCTGAGGCTAGATCCTGGATGTCAGACAGCTATAAAAGGAAAAGGCCATTTCATAGCAATACTTTATATTCTCCTAGATCAGACAGCAGGCAACTTGAAAAGCAGTATCTGGTCCATTAGTGTAAATAAACATGATTACCTGTCATGAAATAAAGGTATGTGGCTTTGCTTAAATTAGAAGTATATATTCTACTATATAGTCAAGAGTAACACCTTTCCAATATGACTCAAAATATTCAAAAGGCTTTTATCCAATTAAGATCCAATCCTTTTGCCATACATATGTTAGTGCATTATCATGTTTACTCAAGGGTAGACTGCAAATTAAACCTAAAAAAAAGGCTTAATTGTAGCATTCTAGAAACAAACCAGAAAACAACTAACTATAACCATGATTCCCTTTTCTTCATTACTTCATGGAGAAGCCTCATTCATGCAGAAATGCAGTATTTGTGTCCACAATATAACTAACCATGCTCCCAATTTTGTTCCACGTCCATGACTCCCTTATCATTCATACTGGGCACATGCAGACTCAGTCTTCGCCTCTCTCCTACAGGAAGCCTGGCAATTCCTCTCAAAATGGCTTGGAATGCTCCTTCAGCCAGTATTACTATGATGAGTTCAAATGAACTAATTCTTCAACACTATCCCAGCCAGATAAGGCAATTCTAAATGCTTTCATGACACGCCCAAAACAACCACCTTCATTAACACTCCGAACCGAAAAAACAACAATATATATGTTGGACCTGCAGAAAAGTTATGGAGCATGGGTACTGCAAAAAGACTCCACAAGGCTGGATTTATGGGCCCACACTTTTAGTAAGAGACAGGGAGTTCAGCCTTACATATTGGAACTGATTGAATACAAGGATGTGCAGAAATTGAGTACTTGTGTGTTCAGGAATAGAATGAATAAATATAATTTCTTTTTTCTTTCCTCGATGATCATTAAATCACTGAATATGGACAGTACTATAAACAACAGAAAAGCCATTCATAGACTCTGCTGCTTAAAAATCAACTTGGATAAGGTTTTCAAAAGCCAGTCAGACACCAAAAATTAATTTGTGAGCAAGGAGAAAAACTACCAAACAGGAATCAAACTGTTCAGTTTGCTCTTAAGCCAATTACTGAGAAAGTAATGTTTTAAAAAAACATTTCACGCACATTTTTTTCTTAATTACATTACTAATCAGTATTTTCCTTCTGCAAAGAGTTATTTTTTAAACAATTAACTTTAAAATGTCAACAACATAAGAGATAATTCTTCCTCCCCAAATATTTCTATTGACATTTTCCTTAAAATATCATTCAATACTTGTGGAAAAAAGGAAGGGAAAAAAAATAAATCTGTATAATAGCAGCTATTAAGAACGTAGTTCTGTGAAAATACAGAAATAAATACAAAGGGATATTGCAAAACAAGCTGAAATATTTTAAGCAAAAATGTATGATCTTAATTCATAGAAGTAAACTTAATGAGAGCTGCACTTTTAATTATGTGGCATAGATCTGGCATATAAGAGTATCTGTCAGTCATTCCCACATGGAAAGAATGGAAAAAGGAAGATGGATTCACTTAATACACTTAGAAGTTACAAATCACGATCAACCTCCTCCACACACTGAAATAATTAAGTAGAAAGTCCATGCACTGTTGTCAAAAACTGTTCAACAAGAAAAAGTCAAATTTGCGTTGAGTTAAAAGAGAATCCAGTAAGTTTATTCCTCATAGACCAGGAACACAGTTCTTCCATTCTCTTTTTAATATTCCATAGATCAACTTTGCTGAATTTACAAGCCAGTATACCAAAGTCTTTGTGAGTGTGCGAGCATTTTGGTTTGATTTTTTTAACACTCAACTTCTGCGCCTGTTCTTCTAAGAACTGAGAAGAAAATCCTCCAAAAATGGTTCACAGATGGTAGACAATAATGGATCCTCCAGAATCTCTCAGTTTTGTCTACAATGGGATTGCTGTTATCAAGCTACTGTGCTACCACAACCCCTGGTCAGTGATAGAACCCTGCAATTCTTGAAGAGCCCCCCAGGAATTAGAGATCTACAAGCATGAGACCAAGCACCTGAGTTCTACCCACAAACACAGAGCAAAGGAGGCCTTAACTCTCAGAGTGCCCCTCTGGCAAAAGCACAATAGACCTTTGTACTATTAAACGACTTAGAAATAAGAAACAAAAAAAGAGCATTCTGGTCACAATTTTATTTAAGATTTGACTCATTGATAGTTCATAAAGATTACCAATACATATTATGAGCATGCTATACATCATATGTATCTCTTCAGTTAGTAGGCACCTGAGTGCAAAATGTTTTATGGCAACCTATCTACTTATTGAAAACCTAGAGACTGTATAAGCATTTAATGAATTATTAGTTATCTCTAATTAGGTAAAAAACCAATAAAACTATGAAGAAGTAAAAATGAAGTAATAAGATAAAATGAAACTACTACCACAGAAGGTAAAACTTCTCTTTAAGAAACAAAATTTTCTGAACCCCAGAAAAAAAATTAATCTAAGTTATAAACAGAATTTCTAGGTACACAAGTTTCTTCACACCATTTAGTGCCTACGAAGTATCACATAACTGAAGTTTAGAAATGAGCAGCGAAACAGTTTTAGACATTAACTCGTAGCAATACAAAAAATAATTCCTGAATCTGTTTTCATTTTCTAAACTAAAATTGTAATTGATCTTGCTTAAATCTGCATGTTTACTATTTTAAAACTCCATTACAGATTTCTCACACCTGTTAGAAATAGCTTTTGATCCTCTTAATCCCATATTGGGGTTTTTTTTAACACTTTTATTCTGAAAAATCTCTTATTATTCCCTTGGATCATAACCCAAAAGAGGCTTCCAAAACTGTTCAAATTCTACTGTTAGTTTGTGGATTGAAACCAGATATTATATAGTTAATTTTTTGTTTAAATAGCCTTAAATATTTTGCAACATTAATTATATCACACAGACTTAGCTACAAGAGACATGGCTTTGTGTTTAAAATTTTAAGTAAATGCACAAGATAAAAGAAAAACTCTATTATACATTGACATGATAAAAAGACAACTCCATAAATTATTGAAAATTAAGTGTAAAAACTTACCTAAAAAATCAATTTCTATAGACGACAATGAAGAAAAAGAAAATCCCATCCAAAATACAGATAATGAACACAGCCAGCTGTTAACAAAGAATAGTTAATTTTAAAACGTAAAAAAAAAAAGTATTTCTGACAGACTACCCTTCAAAACTACTAGTTGCCTTGAAAAACAATATGTAATCCCCACATAATGGAGATAAATACTGACTATTAAGTTTGTTGTTTAATTACACCAATTTCCAAGTAATTTGGTGTCTTTTGAGTGCAAAACTGCAGTATGAATTTCAAGCTGAGAGCCCAATCCCCATGCACACTAAATTTCCATTACTTCTTTTGTATGTAACATGTTTCCACTTTTGCAGCTCTTCAGCTTAAAGCACGACACAAAAAACACTTACTAACAAAACATGGAAAGAGTTAAAGACTATTAAAAAACTACACCAGCATCTTATGATCTCAAAAAATACTGGCAACTGAAGACACAAAATTGGCAAGAAAATTATAAGACAGTAACAAACTGGAGAAAACACAAAGACAAAGCTGACTGGAATAACAGCATTACATTTAGAATGAAAATATCCAAAACTTTAAAGAGGTAGGCAAGACAAATCGGCAAACTTGCGTCAAATACATCACACATCTTTATAAGAAAGAGCACAGATTTGGAAGTCTGGGTTGCAGAAATGCAAACATTGTATGTTCATAGATACCTAGAATGACAACAGTCTGAAGACAGTGGCATGATTTAACAGCACAAGAAACGCTGCAAGAACCAACACTTCTACAACACCAGAAAGGTTTGTACCCAGCAGCGAAGGATCTATTTTAAAAACTAATAAACATGGAAAACATTGTGAAAACCAGATGCGAAGACAAAAGCACTTCACTTTTATTTTCATACATTTACATTTTACTTGGAAGGTATTCAATATTGACAAGTAGAAACAAAATTTAATCCAAGTAAGAAGGAAAGAGTACAAATAAGTTTCACTAACTTTAAAAATTACACCACAATCATGAAAGGCAAAACTTTAAGGTGAGACAGCACAGACAGTCTTACAATATAACTCTATCTCAGACTAATTATACTGGGAACATTAAAAACAAACTGATTTACGTGTCTCTGACAAGCAAAAGCATTTACACAAAGCTTTGCACTACATTAATTACAAGTAACTTTCAATACGACACATTGTTATCTTCAACAACAAATAAGGCAAGAAGCACAAGCTTGGGCTAAAATGAGGAAGAGTGAACATGGTGCCTTACCTACAGATAGAAGTTTGATTAGCTTCACTGAAATCCACTAAACCAATACAATCTGCTATGTTGACACACACAAATCAGTTTACAGCATGCTTTAGCTGAAAACTGATAAGGAATCAATTTAAACTGAACCGATTATGCTGAGTGGAAATTACCTTATGCACGTCCACATCAGGTTTTGTGTGCATTTAAATCTTAAATAATCTTAAATAGTGTTAATAAGTTTGCACAACGTCCAGGTGAGCAAAAGGTTAGAGTGACTACGGTAAAGCATCTTAAGACACTGGAATAACCTGACTGCAAAACAAGCTCCCTTCTACTTAACAAGCTTCTCCCATTTCACAGAAAGCAAGACCTCAGCTTTGCTTGCAGATATTTGGCTTTTAAATTCACACCCAGAAGAAAACTTAGGTACAATCTTCATTAGTATTAAAAACGCAGCGTGACTGATACAAATCAGTATAGTATATTTAAAATAAACTAAGTAAGACTGTACCTTTTCAAGTCTGACACTGCAGTTTTTTGTATGCAGAAGCACTCAAGAGGCTCAGCTAAAAACTTGTTCAAACCACAGAAGTTTTGAGTCGTAACATGAGGACGATTAGGAACAAGGCTCGCTAAAATAAGAACACTTTGCATGACAAGCACAAATATTTGCATTTTACACCCACAGCCCTAAAAGAGTAACTTTTTTTTTTCTGTCTGAGGACTGAATAAGTTGCTTACTTGTACATGCTGTTTAGGTTGTTTTAAAAAAAACAGAACACTAAACAATCAAATGTAAGGACTAAAGCAAGATCCTAATCCTGCAGAAACCTGGACTAGTGAGACTTCACTAAAGACTTAACAAAGTTAGAGGATTTGTTCAATTATGGAACCCTGTCAGAATCTGAGGGAAAAAAAATCCCTGCACCTAAGATTCTCTTTTAGATAGTGTAAAAAAAACAGCTTAAGAATTTGCGGGGTTTGTGGATGTATTAATGCCACTATCAGCCTCACTTCAGGCACAAGCCGAGAGAGTTTACTTCAGTCAACAATCCAAAATGCAACGACACGAACAGTTTTACTGTGTAACAGATCGCTAGCTTAGTCACGCTGTTTCAACAGCGGAACAGCACAGCTAAGCTCTCAGATTTCCCTACTGCAAGTGAAAGGAAACCGCCAAGGCCAAGCTCGCAGGACTTGGGGAAGTGCAAGCATAGCCACGCATCTCCTCCTGAAGGACCGAGAGAAAGGTGCCACAGGCGTCAGGGAGAGAGGAAGCGAGGAAAGGAACCCGGAGCCTCCCAAGGGAGCCAGCGGCGGCTGCAGGCGGCCGGGACCCAGGGATGCCCGCAGACAACCTCCCAGGAAGAGGCCTGAGGGAAAAGCCGGGCGAGGCAAGGCTCGGCCTCACGAGGGCTCGCAGGCCGCTGCCCTCACCGCCCGCCCCGGAGCTGACGAGCGCCCGGCAGGGCGGGTGCGGGAGGGAGGGAGGGAGGGAGCGGGAAACGACACGCAGCGCCCGGAAACGGGCCCAGCCACGCAGGGACGCCCACCACCCGCACCCACCGAGGCCTCCAAGGCGCCGA
>NW_009952566.1:936131-954490 GCF_000747805.2 Chaetura pelagica
GCCTCCGGGGGCGGGGGTTGGGGTGGGGTGGTGGCCGGGCTGCGCCCCCAGGCCGGGGTGCTGCGGTGTCCGCGAAATGGCGCCCGCGCCCCCTCCCCTCCTCCACGGGCGGCCCCTGCTGCCCGCGTCGAGGCCCCGGGGGTGACCTGAAGGTGGTCTTGGCGTTATGGGGAAGCGAGTCCTGCAAGCCCGGGACCTGGGGGTCGATGCCGGGCCCTGCAAGGCCGGCCTGGCGTCGTCTTTTAACTTCACTGACCCGCCGGGGAGGGGTGCGGGTCGGGCTGGGGTCCCGAAGGCGTCACCGCTGGGCCCCTCAGCATTTGAACCGCGCTGTGTCCCTGCGGCCTGCCCCTCGCTCGGCCCCCGGCTGCCCAGTGAGCCTGCGAGGGGATCGGGGGGGCCTGCTCCGCCGTTTTTCGTTAGACATTAAAGGTTTGGGGTGCAATTCAGTGTCAGCTCAAGGGGAAATGCCTGCCAGATGTTTCCCTCTTGTTCTATCCCTGCTGGCTGTCAGAAATCCAGCTATTTGTGTAGGTTCTCTGCCTTGTCCGGGAGTCATAGCTCTGTCCTGAGGTTGCACAAGGTGAACTTGAGCTCCTGGCTTTTCTGTGGCATCTGTGCACGCACACAAACTCGCACAGGGATCTTGCTTGCCTTTATAACCATGAAAGCGTCCATGTTTTTCTAGACTTCCTAGCCTGTTACTCAAACCTTTTATTTTGGTGTTTTGCTATAGAAAAGACGCTCGTGGGCATCTTTGCATGTTATTTCAGCTATTTTCTAAAAAAATACAGACACCTATAAACCTTATCTATTGTAATTCTTTACTTTTATTTCCGTTCAAAGTATGGATTCTCAGGAGTGACCAAAACAAAGCATCACGTTTTATTTTGTAGTTGAGCTTTTGAAACATTGGCTGCCATGGATTCATTCATCTCCAGGAGAGCTGCTATTTGAAACTTACTTGGATGCCTATACCTTTTAGAATGTCAGTCATGTTTCTGTTACTTTCACTACTCGAATAATGTATTTGGAGATGGGCAAAGGCTTTAAACTTCTGAAACAAAATCGTGTCTATTGATTCAACCGCTATTAGCTAAATGACATTGAAAAGAGTTTTTAAGGGCACCTGTCAGAAGGTCATTTCTAAAGGAAAGAACTCCCTTGGAATTCAGTCTATGAACCACAAGACTGCTAGGCTGCTGAAGTGCACAGCTGTCTTGCTGTTACTTTCTACCACACTTCCAAATACATTTATTATCACTACAACATTGCTTTAAAGAGGGAAGGGCAAAGGGATGGTTTGTTAGGTGGGCTTTAGACTTTTGAGGAGATACAGTTTAATGCTTAAAGCATTCTTATTAAGCAAGGTGGGATAGCTTAGTTGGCTGTAATATTCAGGAATAACATTAGGTTGATGATATTTTACAGACAGTTATCAGTGGTAATGTTTATAGAGGCCTTTTATAACTGTAATCAGTAATGCAAAGTCCATCACTTGTGTAGACAGGACATAGATTTTTCTCATTCCTACATTCGATTGACTGTGGGTTATGTATTACACTTTTACTTACCTTTGTAACCTCTTGAATCAGTTTTGCAGCATAGTGCTATTTTCAGGTATGGCACTATAAGTCTGCTAGTACCAGCAATAATCACAGAGATAATTTAGGCACGGCATTCTTAAGCCAAAGTGCATTTGAGGGGAGAGTATGAAGCCCACAGCTTCCTGATTTGATATTGGAAGCTTTACTTTTATCTGAGATAATTTAGGAGGGGGAGAAATGGTACTTGTATGCTGAATTAGAGGGACATGGTATCTGGGAATGCAATGTTCTCTTCCTTTTTATTATTACCTTTACTACTCTTTCAAGTTTCCTAGAACTGTTTAACTGTACATCAGCTGTACGTGAAGAGGGGAAAGCTTTGTAACTAAGTAGTTCAGTTAGATGTTATCTAATTTGTCCTCTAGCTTATGTATATCTGAGAGAGAGTAAAGGTGACCTCTGTAGTTACCACAGTGTGAAAATATTCTTATTGAAGCCCAGTGCAGGAGCCAAGTCATGCATTAAAGTGCCTGAACATGAATATGTAGAACCTACAACTTCCATTGGGGAGCTACTAATTTCTCTAAACATCGAACCACTAAAATAGTCTCAGATGCTAATTGATCCCAATTTCATATGTTATGTAAGTTTTCCAGGGAATGTTAACTATATTTTGGAAGAAGCACAACATTTTTGGGTTGTCAGTCAGGAATCAAGAGGTGGTGTGAAAATTTCTTTGATACTAATTGCTCACAATTGGTGCAGGGGCAAGGGAGTTCAGGGAAAGCTTGTATGTGGATCCAATACACTGAAGGCTTGAAGAGAAAAAATACAAGTAGGCAGTACTTACTACTCACTCCTATTTTAGCTTGTTTTTCTTCCTCCCTCTTCCATCCCAAAATGGGGGGAGAACAGGAAGAATGGTAGTAAGCAAACATAATATT
This sequence comes from Chaetura pelagica, assembly GCF_000747805.2. Lineage (NCBI taxonomy): Eukaryota > Metazoa > Chordata > Aves > Apodiformes > Apodidae > Chaetura > Chaetura pelagica. The sequence goes on from NW_009952566.1 coordinate 938,623, forward strand.
TTTCAGAAGGTGGAGCTGAGTCATGGCTGAAGAGTTTATTTTTTTTAACAAGGCTAAATGTCTTAGTTAAGAGGTAGGACTCTTTTGGGTGTTTTTGCCTTTTTATATTCTGCTCCCTTCCTGTTGTTTTGCTAAGTAGTCACTGTGATGCTAGTGGCTAGATTGACTTTTTTATGTTTAAATGAGATTAGATATGAAGTGCATATACTGGAAAAAATTCTCCTTGACTTTCCACTTTTGTGGTACTAGACTGGCTCACAGGTTGCAAAGGAGAAAAAGCCTAACTTCTTAAAATCTTCTATTAATTCACCTGAAATTCAGAATCACTTCACAATGTATTTCAGATACAATGTAATTCAAAGAAAATGTGTTCTGCTGTCATCTGTGTGAGTTTTGGAGTAACATGATTCATATATGATCATTTTTGATAGGGTGCTGATACAGGATTTTGTCAGGCTGAGGTTTTGCAGCACAGTAATTTTCCGGTACTTAGTTTCCTAAGTAATACTATTAGCTGCCTTAAAAGAGTCTTCATTGTTCCCTTTATGTAAATAAAAAGTAGGTTCTCCTTAAAAACATGATGAAAATTTTGCTTTAAATAAAGCATCTTAACCGGTTCTGCCCATCATCATTCAGATATTATAGAACATTTGGACAATATTACTTCCCTACTCAAGAACAGTGTACCAGAATTAGTTTTGAGACTTAAAACAGCCATAATTGATTGCCTGCTCACCTTCCTCTTCCTCATGGAGTTTTGATGAAGTTTGAGGGATGAGATTCACAGTAGGACAAGTTCAAATGAAAATTGCGTAGTTCAGCACCATAACTGGTAGCCATTTAGCCAAATATTTAAAGAATCATTCCCATAATGAAGGCAAAATCTGCAAGTTCAGTATTTTAGCTTAATAATTTATGCTCTCATTTTATCTAGTATGTGTTAAAATGGGGCAGGTGGCCTCATTTTTATAGTTATTTAATGCTATCTTGATTCAGCAGTACTCGGCTGGTGACTTTTGCAGAGAGAATGCACTCACGTCCCAAAATGGTTTTCCTATAAATATCAATGACAGGAATGTTTGTTGGAAAAGATCTCTAGAGGTCAGCCAGTCTGATCTCTTTCTTGCTTTGAGTCTGGAGGTTGTCCAGTCAAGCCTGACAACAAGATTTATGCCACTGCTCAGTCAGGTTATTATGTGGGTTTTTTTTATCAGGTTCTTGAAAACCACTAAGGATTGAAGGTTGCACAGACTCTCTGGTTACCCTGTTCCAGTGCAGCAGTACCACCCTGTTCAAGACTTTTTCTCTTAATTCATAACCATTGCCCCATATTCTGCCATCTGCCACTGCTGAGAGGTGTTTGGCAACATCATTTTTGTAACCTTTCTCAGCGTAGTAGTAGGCTCCTAGTACAGTATTCCTTGTCCTCTGCCCTTCTAAGCTGTGCCCAGCTCCCTCAGCCTCATCTTATAGGACATGAACTCTGGGCCACAACCATCCAAATAATGCTTTCCTAGACCCTCTTCATCCCTTTATAACTCAGGGCCCCCAAACTAGACTCAGTATTCTGGCTGCAGCCAGCAACATTAAGTGAAATGCCTACCTTTGCTCTGGAGGCTATACTTTTCTTCATGTAGTCCATTGTGCAATTCAGGCACTTCAGACTTAATTAAATGTGGAAGATGTTTTGTCCATAGTGTAAATGATCATCTTGTAATTCTTTGAAAATGTGGGCATGCGATTCCAACAGGCTGCTTGTATTCTGCTTATTCCTGTCCTAGCATAATCCGATCCAGCCTTAATGCCTCTAGGGAAAAAGGGAGATACAAAAAACAGGTTTACAAAATATTGGGTTATAAATGTCCTTTGGCATGTTTTCCTTTTTCAATATTAAATAACCTCTGGAGTTCCCCAAGTTCCCGTTGAGCTTAACAAAATGGACTTCTTCTGTAGGCTAAGCCATTTTTTTCCCCCCTATTTGCAATATAGCAATGTGTTGGCAGTCTTCTCCCAGTCTTTTGGAGTTTTAGGTCAGTTTGACAATGGGTAGTTGTGTTATGGATATTAGTGTCTGTATTTGTCCATAATGTAGCTTTTGTCTGTGGATTTGTTAAATTGCTTCATAACAGTTCAGTGAGGCAGTAGTTTTAAGTCCACTAGATTCTGTGGTTTCTGGCATTCATTAAGTCGTTGATTGCAAGTCAGCATTCAAAATGCTTAATGGAAACAGCCCTAAAAATTGAAATAATCTGAAAACTGGTGAAATGTGGCAGCTCATAAAGTTTCTGTAGTAAGTTTGAAGTATGAATGGGTAATCTAATGAATGGGTATGTGTTGTAATACTTTATGCTAAAAAGGCACCATTGTTAAAAGGAATATAGTGGTTTTCAAATAGATTGTCGTTCCTGGCATTTTGGAAGCTTTTGCAGGAACAATTCTTAGGGATATTTTTGCAAGTGTGGTCTGTTCCTGTAAAAGCAAGTGGAAAAATTTCTGGTGTTTCTAGCAGAATGGAAGTGTCATCCCAGAACGTGGCCCCGAGTGACATTTAGCCATTTGCTTTCATCCAGGTTAAGCAATCATAACTTTACTTCTGTAGTAACTGTTAATTTTTACTCCTTTTGGATGGTGTGAGCCTGCACTGTGTAGTGGTGGGTAAGTCTCTGTACCTTTCTTGCAGGGTGAACCCGTCAAAGTCCTGGTGACTGGAGCTGCTGGGCAGATTGCTTACTCCCTGCTCTACAGCATTGCCAAGGGAGATGTCTTTGGCAAAGACCAGGTAACTCTTACACTTGAATTATCATTGTCTCTGCAGCTCAGTAATGAATAAGCTAGTGTCAGAACTTCAATCCCCAAGACTTGTTTCCTGTAGACACTCAGAATGGTTTACCAATATGCAATTAATTTATTCTTTAACTGGTGAAAATGGAGTCTTGCTTTGTTACACAAGCTTTCCATTGTTGGTTATGCTGAAGTTTTTCACTTTTCTGTGAATGGATTTTAATTTTTTCACAAGATAACGCTTTCTAGCAGATATCAAACCAAATTCATTTTCAGAACAGATTATGTGGAGCTTGCACTAAACTATTTATTTCTTTACAGCCTCTTATTCTTGTGCTGCTGGATATCACCCCCATGATGACTGTATTGGAAGGTGTAGTGATGGAGCTGCAGGACTGTGCTCTACCGCTGCTGAGAGGTGGCCAAAATATTTTTTTCTTACATTTACAAGATGTTCTAGCACAACTGTTGCATTGATGAGTTCCTGTTGCTATCAGGAAGTTAAGCAAAGTAAAATATTAGATGGTCCTGTCTTGGTTTTACATTTTATGGAAGATAATTTAATTTAACTTAGGTTGTAAGCTAGGCAGAATGTAGTCAAATGAAGAACTGACTATACAGATCCATGGGGTTTGGTTTATATTGTCCTGGGTTGTCAGCATGTGCAACAAATTGTCAGCTACTTTTGCATTTATGCATTGTATTCTGCCTAATGGTAAAATAACAACGAATCTTTGCATACACTTACATGCCTTTACTAAGTAAAAAAAAAAAAAAAAAGAGGTCTTTAGAAGTATCTTCTGCGTAAGACACAAATTGAAAAATCGCTCATCAACTCATGTAAACAAGTTAAATTCTCAAAAATCTAAAAAAGCAGAAGAAAGGGAGCCAGTAGATGCTACTGTAATTATTACAGTACTTTAAAAATGTGTAGCTACCAGCTCTTGTACAAATCAAACTTTCTTCAGTTGGAATTGTTAAAGGGCGAGGAAAACCTAATTTGTGTTGATACTTGCCACTAAGAAATGTATTGCAAAAGTGAAGATCTGCATATGTGCATATATGTGTATAATGTGTATATATACATACATACATATATTGAAAAAGAGAGACATGAAAGGTATCTTTTCATATAGATTTCTCCTGTGTTTTCAGAATTTATATATAAAGCTTTAGATAAATATTTGTGTATAAATACTTGTCAGTAAACCATTTCTAATCTGTGGAGTTAGGGCCAGACGACTGTACTTGTGTTTTTGGAAGGGGAAGGTGGTGATTTTGTCAGACCAGTTTATATATTACTAATGAACCAGAGAATATTCCTGTTAACACTTTGCCATGAAGTATTTATCTTAGATTTTTTTTTTTTTTTTTCCCCCTCATTTCCTTTTTTTTAGAGGTCATTCCAACAGACAAGGAGGAAGTTGCATTCAAAGACCTTGACGTAGCAATTCTGGTTGGCTCCATGCCGAGGAGAGAGGGCATGGAGAGGAAGGATTTACTCAAAGCAAATGTGAAAATTTTCAAGTCTCAGGGTTCAGCCTTGGACAAGTATGCCAAAAAGACTGTCAAGGTGAATATAGAAGCTGACTTTTTAAAGTTAACTCTCTGAGTTATGTAGACATCTAAATACGTTGTAGAATGATATTGTGTGAAGAGGAACCTATTCATTTCAGGCATTCCTTTATTTAAGCCCTTATAGTGTAGCACTGTCAAGGTTATATAAATATGTTAAATAGGTAGATGATTTAGCCCTTAATTCATTCGGTGAAAAAGGTAAACTTTACATTGTGCTGCTGTAGTCCACATACTCTGAACTAGTTACCAGCAATTCTAAAAAGAAAAAAAAAATTAGGGAAAAAAAAAAGCAGTCATCTCCTTGTTCTCTTTCTTCTCTGGGACAACTGAATTATCTACATGCAGCTGCCTACTTTACATCCATCTGTGGCTTTAACATAATGACCCTTACTTCAGTATCGATACGGAATTAGAGTTGCACAAAAAATGGGCTTTATTTAGGTTATTTGCTTCTGAGTCTTTGGAGCACTGGAAGCTTTTAATTGTTCTCTCTGAGATTCCTTCAGCACAGTTAATGGGATCATGTGGCTGCTCTCCTACTGCTCTTAATCTCAGGCTCAGACTCCAACTGTGCTTTGTAACTGACTTTTTAATGTCTACTTCCTGTGCTGATGAACTTCCTACTGCTTCTAAAGACTTGTTTGCTTCTTTATACATTTGGAATAAAAACTATCAATATAACTATTGCAGAGTAATGAAAAAATTACTGAACTTGCTTTCAAAAGGGGAAAAAACAAAGGGAGGTTTGCTGATTAGCTTGTGTGATAGAAAATATATGGAGCTTGACATTAATCATTTTAGGCACATTAGTACATGAAGGATGAATAAAAATCAGTTTTCCATAGTAATAAATTGATCCAAGTTCAGGCAGTATTTTGCTTCTGAACATTGAGATAAGTAACTGTTCTGGCTTTCTTAATTACAAAGCAATTATATAAAGTAATGGCAGCTGGTTTAGGAACCATTTAAATTGTGATCATGAATTCACTGTGGGCTGACCGAAGTGCACGTGTCGTGCTTTATCTAGCAGCATGGGATTTGAAGCCAGGCTATGAGTCAGTGTGCAGATCTCCCTAGTAGTCTTGTTCTCTTTCACATTTCAATGTCAAATTATAAAGAAGATACCTAGCTAGAAATTATTTTCCTGTGTAGTTATAAAAGACGCCGTGACTGTGAGCCATGCACATATAACAAATCTGTTGAAGACAACAAAGAGATTTATAAAACTTCAGTTTTGGATTGCTTCTTTGAAGGCAAAGCCATATATTTAACCTGAGGGAGCTGTTCTACAGAAATAGCTTCTTCAGTTTTTGCATGTTCCCTTTTTTCGTTTTTAGGTCGTGGTTGTTGGGAATCCAGCAAATACTAACTGCCTGATTGCATCAAAGTCAGCCCCATCAATACCAAAGGAAAACTTCAGCTGCTTAACTCGTTTGGATCACAACAGGGCTAAATCTCAGGTACTAAGGTCCTGCTCAAAGTAGAATCCTTTCTGTTGTCTTTGCTAAATACAAATAGAACAATGCTTTCAAAGAAGCCTTTGAATACAGAGGCTGAAGTTAATACAATTGACATCTTTCATTTCTGATTAGATTGCTCTGAAACTTGGTGTGACTGCTAATGACGTAAAGAATGTCATCATCTGGGGAAACCACTCTTCCACTCAATACCCAGATGTTAACCATGCGAAGGTAAATGTGAAAGGAAAGGAAGTTGGAGTTTATGAAGCTATAAAAGATGACAGCTGGCTGAAGGGAGACTTTATCCTGGTAAGACCTTGGGTTTTTTTAAGTCGTCATTCTGCAATTCTACTTTCTCCTAACCTCCTGTGAAGTTGTAAACTATAAAATGACTGAGTGAAGCAGCTCTTCCTATCTCACTGGAATCAGTCATCTTCAGATGACTCTGTCAGTTCCTTCCTTTTGAAAAAATTCAAGGCATTATGAAATGTAGGTAAATACTACTAGAAAAAGCCATTTGGAGTGCTAAAATGATTCACCAAAAATAATTTCGATTAGAACGTAGGTGCAAGTCATCTGGCACACAAGAACCAGTAACAGTTCACTCTGGTGACTTTTTGGGGCAGCTTTGTAGATGAAGTAGGTTGATCTGTTTGCTGCTCACCACACACTCAAAAAAGCCCAACAGCCCTCCCCCTGCACATGCACATGGACACTTGTGAAATTTACATCTGTGGTCTTGTCAGCAACATTTTTGAAAAGTAGTCTGAAAAATCTAGAATACACCTGTGAATGTTTGAATTAGAGTAGTAATAAATAATAATAATGTAGGGTAGTAAATCAAAATAATATTAATTGATCAAGAGCATGGGCTACCTGCAACATGAAATGAAACAAGTATTACTGAAAGCCTGTGATGAATGTAACTCCCAAGTAGCTCTTTGCTTGTTATTGCAGTGTTACTGACATGCTGACAGCCAGGTACTGTATCTTAGCCAAGGCACCCTTAGCTTGGGACTGAGGCTGTGTTCTGTCATATGACCACGCTCTGTCCTGTCTTGGTTTTGGGTATGACTTATTCCAGTCTGTGCTTGTAGCTGCAGAATTAATGATTGTATGCTGGCAACCAAAATTCATGATGCAGAAAGAGGAAACCTGTCCTTGATCCTTCTGTATCTTATGTTACCAAGGCATGATGATACTGGTTTGGCCTTCTAGGTAGATGGTAATGCTTGTCTATGTGAGAATGCTTTGCCTAAGATAAGGACCTGATTTCATAATTCCTGCTTTCTAGATGGTCTAGTTGATAGACAACCTTACCAAAGCTTACGAAAAAGAAAAAAAAAAAGTTTTCTCATGCTATTATAATTCCAAGAAGTGCAATTCTTAAGTACAAAATTTCTAAAAGTAAACTTGAGTATTGGGAGGTAGGTTCAACTATCAGGAGTTAATTTTACGCATTAAATATATTAGGATTGAGACCAGCAAGTAGGTAACATTTGTATTCACAGAGTTACTTAGAAACAGCTGCTATTATTGATGTATATGAAGTATCTTGGTAAAAGCTTGAAATGCCTGATTGGTAGGAAAAGTTAGTGGTCTGCTAGCTGTAAAGTAGGTACTAAGAAATGAGCCAGCCTTTGAAATACTCCATTATGTTCTTTCTTGTTTTGGCAAAAATCTTCAAGATGGTATATGTGGATTGTATGCCATGTTCATTTAGTGATAGAACTGTATCTTGACTGATGAAATTAAAATAACCTTTTAAGGTAATCTTTCCTTATGGCATTTACTAACAGTGTTTAGACCAAGCCAAGATTTTGCTGCTTTATAATTTAGGGTTTTTTTCTTCATTGCAGACTGTTCAGCAACGTGGAGCAGCCGTTATTAAGGCTAGGAAGCTGTCCAGTGCAATGTCAGCTGCCAAAGCTATCTGTGATCATGTGAGGGACATCTGGTTTGGCACTCCAGCGGTAAGATGTTGCTCTTGAGTAAGTGCTTGTTTTCCTGATGCTTTGATGGCATGCCTGTGTTTTTGACCTCAAGTGTATGTGTGTTGAGAGGGGGAAGAATCTGTCTTTTTCTGGAACAAAGCGTGTCACAGGAGGTACAGTATATTGGAAATCAAAATTTCCAATTTCACTTATTTCTAGCAATGAAAAATGCATTTATCCATTCCTCTTCTGTTTTTAGGGGGAATTTGTTTCCATGGGAGTAATTTCTGATGGCAATTCTTACGGTGTTCCCGAAGACTTGCTTTATTCATTCCCTGTTGTGATCAAGGTAACTAGACCGTATTAAAATCTAAGGATCTTCTGCAAGACCTAATTAAACTGTTGCATGAGCTAGTTAACAGCTGTGCTTTTAGTATGTACTGCAGGTGCTGGGATGTGAGGGGTTTAGTTTTTCACATACAGGACCATTATTCACCATGTAGTTGTCAAGTAAGTACTGATAGAAAACCAGAATCCTACATGATCAGCAGATGCAGTTTGTATTCTTTATCTGAAAACAAATTAAGCTTCTGGCTTACGTGTTCTTGAAGGCCATAAGCTTTATTTCTTATACTACAAAGTTTGCTTTGTGCAGGCTGAATTAAGCTTTTTCTCATGTGAAAGGGGTTTTTGTTTGTTTTCAAACAGAACAAGACCTGGAAGTTCGTTGAGGGTCTTCCTATTAACGATTTTTCTCGTGAGAAGATGGAGCTGACTGCTAAGGAGTTAACTGAAGAGAAGGAGACTGCTGTGGAATTCCTCTCCAGTGCATGACTAGGTGACAAGGAAATACACAGTCATTTAACAGTGGAAGAATCTAAAAGTCGTCTCTAAGTCTGCTACCAAACACTGTTACTGTATTGAAGTCAACTGTCTGTGGCAATTGTTCATTTTAAAGTTCATATGCTTACTGGTACTGTTGTGCCTATTGAGTCATTAGCAAAAAGGTTATTAAAGAAGTAAAACTAGTTTGTTGACCAAACTTTTGTCTGTTCAGTACTAGTTGCTTTCTGTGTATGAAACAGAATAATCGTTTGCCTTGGCCTTGGCTACTAACGCACAATCTGAGTTTTTATTGGAATTTGGCACTATTGGAACACATCCTAGTCCATGACCACTTCAGCATCCTATGGTTCAACTGAGCATGAAATTAGAATGCCAGTAGTTCAGTGACTCAAGTCTATCACTGGACAGACTCCAAATATATACTGTTCACTCTGGTTATGCTTACAATGTTTGCAATAGAAATATTAAAGATGTTTAATCACATAATGGCTAAGGGTAGTCTGTTGCACTTTGTTTGCATGTTTTAGTTATGTAACTAGCAGAATTTGATTGTACAACATAAACCCAGAAGCCCTATTTTAAGAAACAGGGAAACTACTTTTAAGAAGCTTTGATGACTAGCACTTCCATTTGTCTTTCCCAGGCAAAATTGCTTTATGTCAGCATCAGACACAAAAGCCTAAAGGCAAATTTGTATTCAAACACTACAGTTCAAAAGCAGTGTTGGTCCTGGAGCTCAATACTAATTTGATTGTAGATTTAAAGCCTTTTGCCCCATGTGACGAGGACTCACTTGGTTAGGACCAAGTGAGGTTAATATACTTGCTTGAGGATTTTCCTTGTGCAGCCTACAAACATTTTATCTTTAAGAAGCTATTTCAAATATACTGTAATTCTTTCTTGGTGAACACACAGGTGAATGTTGCTGTAACTCTTCTAGACTCTGCTTGGTCTGTTCTGACATAGTAACCCACCTTAGGTAAACTTAAGGAATTTAGACCAAGTTTGTTCTGGGAATTTCTTAGGTGTACTACCTGTTCTGTTTGTTTTCTAAGCACCTTAGATACTTCTCACCCTGTTTGCAGAGTGCACGCTCACAGTAATAGGATTTTTCATATACACAATGTCAATGCTAAATTTTTCTGTCCTGTTCCATTGTAACTATTTCTGCCTTGTACTAAGGTAAATTTAGGGTATGCCATATCTGGAGTAATCTCGTTTCACTTCTTTGTTATGTTGTCCTCAAATGTGTATTCAAGAACTAGAACTGTTTTGACAAATAATAATTAAAAAAGCCTAAACTGAATGATTTATTTGAGGGTTTATGAACTAGAATATAAAATAAATCAGTAAACATCAATAAGCTTATCTTTGAAAATAAACCTGCTTTCAGACCGTTACTGTAGCCATTAAGTACAGTGACAACGAAGTAGCAAAGATTTACTATAAATGACTAAGAGGGAAAACAAGCATTTTAGAAACAGGGAATGTCTGCTGCAACACAGGCCAGCTGGAGACAGGGCACTAAGTAAAGACCTTGAATGTTTATGAAGCAGCTGTTGCACGAACTTGTGCATTCTTGCAGCCTTAGAGATAAACAAGAAGTATATACACCATATTTTTTCTCTCATTTTCATCCCTTGGAGTTCAGCTGTGGAGAAATGATAAGAAAAATTCATATGTCTGTCTTTTCATGACACTTTGGGAAGTTGTGCAGAAATTTGGGAGATAAGAAAGCTTCCAGTGTGATAACTGCCTTCTGGTGTTCCATACAAGTCAGTAAAATCTCTTTTCAGCATGAACCCAGGGACCCCAGGAATTCATTCCAGTAATTGCCATGCTACAGCTTATTTTAAGACAATGCATTGTACAGTGAATGTTACAGGAGATAGCTACAGTGCACACTGTTACTCAGTTTAAAAAGGCTACAGGCTGAGTAAAGGAATGAGTACACATCTGTGTCTGAAAACCATAAATGATGTAGGAAACCCTGCAGGGGTGCAGTACATTTTATGCTGTACCTACCAAAACATCACAATATAAGGAAGGAGCTTTAAAAAAAATAATCTTGGAAGATCTTGGCTCTTCAGGGTTTTTTGATGTTTGTTTTAAAGCGGTCTTGTCCAGGAGACAACTTGCCTCTTTTAAGTTGGTGCTTGTAACACTTGATGTATCAGATCAATTGCATGGTTAACCTCAGTACTTGGTAGACTATCTCATTATATATTTACCTCCTCAACACTTCAATCTACATTTGACTCCTCTCATATTTTAAGCACTGTTTGTGTTTCCTCCAGATTTGTGTGAACTAATTCAACATGAAATCTCTCATCTGCTCATTGACCATGCATACTACCCCACTACTTAGAAACTCTCAAACTAGCAAGCAGTGGAAATTCTTTGCATTTCTCAACTCTTCTGTTCAGTTTTACTTTCTCCAATTTTTATATTTCTGGGAGATTGCCTTCTGCTGCAGTTGGCTTACTGTGCCTTGTGTTACTTTGTGTAGTCTGCACTGCCTTTGCAGGGCACTTTGCTTATCTTTTTAGTAGATGGCATATGAAAACGTCCACTTTTCTTCTGCTTTTCAGATTGTTAGAATTTTCTAGTACAAGAGGAAACTTGCATGTTGCAATTCCAGACTTATGGTATTAAATACTTTGCTCTTCATTGAAATGTTTCTACACTGATTTTTTTGAGTGTTTCTGGCTGGAGGTGTACTTGATGAGGCTGAGAGCTGGATTTCTTCATCCTGGAGAAGGAAATGCTCTGCAGAGATCTTCTTGTTAATGACTACCAGATGGGAGGCTGCAGAGAAAGCAGAGCCAGGCTCTGTGACGCTTTGTGGAAGGTCAAGAAGCAATGGACATACAGGTTGGAACATCAGAAACAGGTTCACCACATCTGAGGGCAATGAAACACTGAAGCAACCAGAGAGAGGGTGGAACCTCCATCCTTGTACCTGACCATGAGCAACCAGATGCAGGTCAGCCCTGTGTTAAGCAGGTGTTTGCACTGAACAACTTCTGACCTATGTAATCGAAAGGCAGTGAATATATTCTCACCAACTACATCTTTTAAATGACTTAAAATACATAGGTATCCAAAGTTGTTCTTCATTTAGTGTTGAGCCTATTTGCAGTACGTAGTTTCTGTGCAGGAAGGAATTTCACATCCACTTTGCACTCACTGATTGCTTCCCCAAGAGAACAAAAAGTAGGCCTTCAAACAGAAGTTCCTTAATGAAGACATGCAAGCATTCTTTAACAAATTATTCCTGGGGAAAATTAAGATTTGAATTGTCAAATACACTTCCAGAAGGTTTCTAGATGGAGCGGCTGAGAACATTAGGGCTCCTGGCTGTGTCTGGGTGTCAGCACAAAGGCTTCCAAGGAAGACTGGAAGCTGTTCAGTGTGACTGGCATGCTTTGTCACAGAGAGCCTGGAAAACATGGATCCCAAATCCTCTCTTCTTGCCAGCGAAAGCTGTACAAGGCAGGCTGGCTAAGCTGATCTCTGTGCTTTCTTGACAACTTTTCATTCCCAGCAAGAATTCTTACAAGGAGAAAGAGAAATAAAGTGTTTCCCCAAATGAACATAGGAGTGTTTTCAAGTTTGTCCTGCATTGTCATTCTCTTGCTGTTGCTATTCCTGCTATTATTTACAGTGACTGCAGGTGAAGCTGGAAACTCCAGCTCTTACAAATTTGTCTAAATCAACATTTTGTCAATGCCTACCACAGATACTTGCACCCTGGGCATATCTGTAAGGCATCATGTCGTATCAAATCAATAGGATTTGAATCTCACTGTGCAGAAAGGAAGACAATATAACTTCTCCAGCAAGTAAAACACATGCAGTGTGCTCTCAAAGCACCAGATGTACAAAACAAAGTCATCCTGGAAGGGTTTGTTTGGATTATGTCTTTTTTTTCTCTCTTTTTGTCCCCATTTCCTGTGGTTTGGGAATTTTTTTACATTTATAGACACATTTGCATTCCAAATAGCAAATCCTAGTGGGTAAGTACATCTCAGTTGAAATGAAGGAAGACCTTATGTAAATAGAACTATTTGCAACTGAAAATGCGGATATTTTATGTTCAAATACCAAGTTGTTTTTAAAAAAACCCAAAACATTCCAACAGCTTTTGTTGCTGTGGAGGTGGTTGGTGGCAACCAGCATGGCTTCCCCAAGGGCAAATCATGCCTGGCAAATTTGGTGGCTTTTTTACGATGGGATCACAGCATTGGTGGACAAGGGGAGAGCAGCAGACGTCACCTACCTGGACTTCGACATTGTCCTGCAAGACTTCCTGGTCTCTAAATTGGAAAGATCAGATTCAATGGATGAAACACTCGGTGGAATTGGCTGAATGATTGCACACAAAGAGTTGTGGTCAATGGCTCAATGTCCAAATGATATCAGTGATTAGTGGCTTTCCTCAGGAGTTGGTACTGGGACCAGTGCTGTTTAACGTCTTTGTGAGTGACATGGGCAGTGGCATTGAATGCACCCTCAGGAAGTCTTCCAATTACACCAAGCTGTGTGATGTGGCCAACACACTGGAGGGAATAGATGCCATCTAGAGGGACCTTGACAGGCTTGAGAGGTGAGCTCATGCCAAACTCATGAAGTTCAATAAGGTCAAGTGCAAGGTCCTGCATATTGTTTAGGGCGATCCCAAACATAATTACAGGTTGAGCAGAGAATGAACTGACAGCAGTCCTGAGGAGAAGGACTTGGGTGTGTATTGGTTGATGAGAAGCTCAGCATGAGCTGGCAATGTGCGCTCACAGCCCAGAAAGCCAGCTATGTCCTGATCTTCATCAAAAGTAGCGTGACCAGCAGGTAAAGAGAGGCAATTCTGCCCCTCTACTCAGCTCTCGTGAGACCCCACCTGGAGTCCTGTGTCCAGCTCTGGAGCTCTCAACATAAGAAGCACATAGAGCTGTTGGAGCGAGTCCAGAACAGGGCCACAAAGATGATCAAAGGGCTGGAGCACCTCTCCTGTGAAGAGAGGCTGAGAGAGTTGGGGCTGTTCAGCCTGAAGAGAAAGCTCCAGGGAGACCTTAGAGCAGCTTTCCAGTACCTGAAGGGGCTACAGGAAAGCTGGGGAGGGACTTTTGACAAGGGCCTGGAGTGATAGGATAAGGGGTAATGGCTTTAAACTGGAAGACAGCAGATTTAGGTTAGACATTTGGAAGAAATTCTTCAGTGTAAGGGTGGTGAGACACTGGAACAGGTTGCCCAGGGAAGCTGTGGATGCCTCCTCCCTGGAGGTGTTCAAGGCCAGGTTGGATGGGGTTTGGAGTAACTTGGTCAAGTGAGAGGTGTCCCAGCCAATGGCAGGGGGCTAGAACCAGATGATCTTCAAGGTCCCTGCTAACCCAAACCATTCTATGATACCATGAACTTTTTCAGTGGTAGCTTTGCAGAAGGGCATGACAAATGCTATTCTATCAGAACGGAGGCTGAGCAACCAGCTGCTTAAAATGAAATACTATAACTGCAGGTAAACAATTTTAGATAGAAAGGCAATCTTCAGCTTAGCCAGAAGTAAGGCCATTGTTTTGGTTTTACAGAATCTTTTAATGTGCATATTAATGTATTAGTAAAATGTAATTCCATAAATGCTCTTCTTTTTCTGAGTCTGCTAACCAGTCATTAAGTAGTTTGTAGCTAAATGGCAAAGGGACTGCACAGAGATCTTTACCTACTTTCTCCCAAGAAACATAATCACCACACACCTGGGAGTGATTTGTTGCTTAAATATATTAAAAGCTCAACTCAAGCCAACCTGTATTTGAGGCTCTGAGCATTTGTTAACTCCTGATGAGATACACTGCATGAACAAATCTGTGCCCACTCAGGACTTCCCAGCTGTGTTGATTTCACACCATAACAACTCAGTGTCTCTTCATGGCTGAAATCCCTGAATTCAGGCTATCCTGCTTCTGTGGTACCTGCTCCCTCTCTTTACCTTCCATATTGCAGCTGAAGAGCAAAGCTGGGGCAGGGCAGTGCAGGAGAAGGAAGAAGTGACCACTGGCTTCCTGGCACATGGCACTAACACGTTCTGTGCATCTATACATACACACGCATTCACACTCCCCTGAGGAGTGGAAAACCTCTCTGGAGTTCAAAGGAGCCACTTGGCTGTCCTTACAAGCCTAGAAGGCTGAGACAATATAAATTTCAGTTTGCTAAACTTCAGGCTCTGTTTCTTTAAACCTTAACAGCATTCATAAAGCCACAGAGTTGTGCTTTCCTGAGATCCAGCATAGCCCTCTGCTGTGAAATTTTCACTGATAATGTTCAAATATTCAATCTTGCTTTCTCATTCACAAGTATTTCTCAGCAAACACAGGTGGCTTAAGTAATGTTAAAATGAGATCAACAGTACACCTTGGCTGATGTGATTCTAGAAAAAAAAAAACAAACAAAAAACCACAAACAAACAAACAAAAACACACACACAAAAAAACCCAACAAAACCAAAAGAATATTATATTTATATGATTATTTCCTAATCCAGTGGAAACAGAATCCTTTTAAAGCTTGAGATTTAGGAAGCCACTACTAAACTGGCATGGGAGTTTTTTCAGGAGCAATTTAGACCCCTGCTGAAAGCCCACTGATGGTCACTTAATAGTCTGGCTGACAACTGGTTTTATAAGAAACCAAACACAGCTACAGAAGTGGATGTTTTTTTGGGAAAACCAGGAAGCTGCAAGTTTTGAGTGCCCCAGTAAATACTGCCTCGTGTGGCGAGCCCAGCAAGGGCTCTCCTGCAGGTGGTGGTGTTTCTCTTGGTTGGGAAGGTGGCAATAGGAGGCTCTGCCCATACCTTTGTGCTTGCGCACTCCTCAGAGGGGAATAAAGACAACATTTGGGCTTACTGCTTGAAGGAAAGGGTAATAAGTATTTTGCATGCTGAGCTGACAACAGATGTGCTTTTTATATGTCAGGATGCCTGACCAAGGAGAGCACAGTGTGAGCTGCTTGTGCTTGAACATAAGCCCCAGATGTAAGCTTGCTGTTTGGGGGGATTTTAAACAGAGGATGTGCCACTTCCTCAGCACCATGACCATGGGTAGGCATGTGCTAATTTCCACTCAGACCTCCAGCTCTGGGGAAAGAAACCCAAACACTTTACCAAAGGCAGCTTCTTTCTAGAAGAAAAAAAAATGAGACTAAATTCAGAGGGAGTCTGAAACGCCAAAGAGCCAAGGAAGATGGGGAAGAGTAAAGTTTATTCCTCAGCAAAAA
>NW_009952566.1:954721-970643 GCF_000747805.2 Chaetura pelagica
TTTTTCAGGAGCAATTTAGACCCCTGCTGAAAGCCCACTGATGGTCACTTAATAGTCTGGCTGACAACTGGTTTTATAAGAAACCAAACACAGCTACAGAAGTGGATGTTTTTTTTGGAAAACCAGGAAGCTGCAAGTTTTGAGTGCCCCAGTAAATACTGCCTAGTGTGGCGAGCCCAGCAAGGGCTCTCCTGCAGGTGGTGGTGTTTCTCTTGGTTGGGAAGGTGGCAATAGGAGGCTCTGCCCATACCTTTGTGCTTGCGCACTCCTCAGAGGGGAATAAAGACATTTGGGCTTACTGCTTGAAGGAAAGGGTAATAAGTATTTTGCATGCTGAGCTGACAACAGATGTGCTTTTTATATGTCAGGATGCCTGACCAAGGAGAGCACAGTGTGAGCTGCTTGTGCTTGAACATAAGCCCCAGATGTAAGCTTGCTGTTTGGGGGGATTTTAAACAGAGGATGTGCCACTTCCTCAGCACCATGACCATGGGTAGGCATGTGCTAATTTCCACTCAGACCTCCAGCTCTGGGGAAAGAAACCCAAACACTTTACCAAAGGCAGCTTCTTTCTAGAAGAAAAAAAAATGAGACTAAATTCAGAGGGAGTCTGAAACGCCAAAGAGCCAAGGAAGATGGGGAAGAGTAAAGTTTATTCCTCAGCAAAAATGTTGTGAGAGAGAATTAGCCCCTCAAAGGAACTCTTATGTTTTCTGAGTTAAGAAAAAACACAACAATTTCCTAAAATGCAAAGTTAAAATTTATTCCTGGTATTAAAAGGGGATTGAATCCAAATAAACATAAGCCATGATGGGCATGGCTCTGTTGTGCATGTATTTGGGGATGTGTATTAGAGATGCCCATCACTCCCAGCTGGATGGACGACAGAGAACACGTTAGATGAGTGAAAATGCAAAGGTCTGCTGGGGCTAAAAGCCAGGGAAGAAAGCTGAGTAGGAAGCAAAAGGTGAGAGTAAGCAAAGTTTCTACCTTTATCTGTTGGAAGGTGCTCACCTCATGCATATGCGCTTGTTGCAGTGATCCCCATGTACTAGAGGTGAGGGTCCCAGAATGGGAGCACATCTTTGGGCTGATAAATGCTTAGGAGCTGTACAGAGAAGCAGTGGGTTCCAGTGACCCAAGCAGCTGCCAGCTTCACTGCCAAGCCAAAAGCTCAAACCCCACGAGGAGGGCAGGAGGTCAGCAGGGGACAGCTTGCATGTATCTTTGGAACAGGGGTCAGGTAGCCAGGCAGAAAGGTGCCATTCCTGATGACATGCTGTAATTGTGACATTACAGGGATAAGGAAGATAAGGAAGGCAGGTTTGGATGGTTTCAAAATGGGCTTTTGCAGTATCCAAATTCTGCCATCAGGCATTTAATGACTGAAAAAGGGCAGATTGGTTCCTAGAATAGCTTAAACTAACACCACCCAACTGTTTGCAGACTGATAGTTCAAGAGTAGCAGCTTGATTTGACAAGAGCTTCCAGCGTGGGTTTGTTATCAGCTAGAGGAGGAAAAAAAAATAGATTTGGCAATGTCCTGCTTCACACAGCATGGACACCAGGAAAGACAACATCTGACTTTGGATGCATTAAATAACACTGTGGTGCTGCTCTAGCTGGGTTGTTGCATCCAGCTTTTAGGATAATTATCTAATTCAAATTTGTTGTTCCTTATCAGGAGGTCCCTTCCTGATTCTTTCTTTGTGTAGCTCTCTCTGGATCATGCTGCATTTTAAGCCTGCAAATGACATTGCTAGTGCCAATGTAGTTCTAGCCTGGAGACTTGTGGAGAAGCAGTTGCAACTTCCTGGGACGTCTGTCTCCACCAGCAGAGGCAGAGAGAGAGCAATGAGTGGGAAACATAATTCCAAGGGCTGCTGGTCTTTGTGCAGGTTGTTCCTAAGCAGGAAAACTCTGGAGAAAGGGAGACCTTGGAGAGGCTTGATGTCCTGTTGTCCTTTGTCTGGCATGGCCCCTCCACACACAGGTACTTGTGGAGCAAGAAGCTTTGGAGAGGCTCTCTTCACCTTGAGCTGTCAAGTGTGCACACCAGGATTGTACTGTGTAAGTCTTTCTGTGGAAGAGGGCAGTGTATGTATCCTTGATGGGATTTTACTGTGAAAACAATCAGCAATGCTGGTATTTATCCCAGGATACTGTCAAGTGAAGTATATTTTTTTACACAGATCCTTGAGCTGAACATTAAATAGTACTCCTGGTTCTACTTAGCGGGTCAGACAGCAGCAGAGATGGGTTTTTGCAACTGCTGCTGCTGTCTCAGTGCTTTTTGGCATTGATGCTTTTCAATGCCAAGACATCCTTAAATCCTAAATAAACACATAAAGAAATTAAAAAAAATATAATTTTACAGTGCAAGTATTTTTGGAGCCTCCAGATGGAGCTACTAGAGCGGGAGTTACATTGTGAGGATTTTTTTTCCCTCAACCTGTGAGACCAATAGGAAACAGACAACTCTTCTTCCAGTCCTGCAGTTACAAGGCTAGGTGCCCAGAAAACTCTTGGACAGGAGAGGAAAGCTCTCATCCCCACTGGGATCGGCCCCTGCCTCCATCAACTGAGGACAAGTCTGTATGAAAGGTGTCTTCTCCTTGGCAAGAATAAACTCCAGACACACATTTTGTTAGACACTTGATGCTACACCTGCTGGTGACCCTCTTTTTCATTCCAAGGCAGGAATAGCACTTCAGATAGAGTTACTAATTCAGAAAACTAGTTCCACCGCTGACTCTGCAAGAGGCATCCTGGCCAACAGCAGCCAGATAACCCATTTCTGCCCCTCAGCTCCTTTTAGCTGGTATTTCTAAAATGACTAAGTGCTGGCTGGAGGATGCTATTAAGGGCATGGTCAGAGTTTCCTTCCAAGCACTTTGGAGAAGACAGGGTGACTGTGCACCAGGTGACACTGGTGTGAGAGCCAAGCAGGGCAGGAGAGCTCAGCCACTTTAAGAGCAAACCATAAAACAAGTAATCCTGAATTATTTATTTCTTCTCTCCTAACCGGGTGATGGTGGCTCTGATACTTTTGTGGGCTTTAAAGGCCCACAAAAACTTAAAGACTAGCAAGGCTCCTCGTTGTGAAATACCTTATTGAAAGAAAACTAAATGCTGTTTGGCAACCTCTCTTTAGTGTGGACTAGTGGTGGTGCTGTTGTAGATGCCTGCAGAGCAGAGCAGCCCCGTTCTGTGATAAACACCTGCCTCCCCCGAGATACAGTGAGAGCTGCCGTCAGAGCTCTGCCTTCCAGTTGGAAGGAGGGAGGAGACTGTCCAGAGGCCACCTCTGCAGGTTTTGGGCTTGTTGATCTCACTGAATGGAAATACCTGGGAGAGGGGAGCTGGCAGGAGGGTTACCAGCCATTTCCATTTCTCTCTGTAAAGCCACAAGAGATGAGATTGGATTTTTTGGCAAGTACCAGGTGCATGTTGCACAAACAGAGGAATAATGAATACAGGCTCCAGGTACACCATAATCCTGACTTGCTGTATTGCTGTGAAACTGGATGTGGGGAAAATAAAGTTTCTCTTTATTGCTTAGGCTGGTGACAGTAAGATTAGAGGAACCGTTTGATCTCAGCTGCTACAAACCAACTCCCAGTAACCAAACCCCTGGCAGCACCTCCCAGCACTGTCCCTGCCTCCCCTGTGAGGCCAGTCTGGTGTTAGAGGGACTTGCCCACCCTGGCTGGCAGGAGAAGGCCACAGCCAAGCACTGCTGTTTAAGGGCATATTGGAGCACCTGAAAGTTTTTGGGGTTTCTAACTCAGCCACTTAAAATTCCCTAGAAAGTTTTCTGCCACACATGCCTTCTGCATCTATTCTTATTTAAATCCTGTGTCTGATGTCCATGCAGAATTAAAAATGTGTGTACTCCCTACCCCAAATCCATATGATTGCCTAAAAAATAAAAGATATTAGGATCTTATTTGCTGGATTACCACAAATTTTCTGAAGGGGAAAGATCTTTGTAGCAGTATTTCTGAATTTGTGCCTGATCTTTCTATTATAAAAATACAACAAGGCTTTGTCATCTTGGTTGTCAGCAGCCAATTGTTCACTCAACTGTGTAATCATAGTATATTTGTTTCTACTTTTCTTTCTCCATCTCTGTCCAGTGTATTTTTTGTGGACACCTTCCCAGCTCTTCTGCAGTTGAAAGCTGTGCTCTGAAGAGGACATTGTCCTTCTGTAGAGCAGAACCAGTGTCTGCCTCTTCCATCTTTCCACGCACAATGTGAAGTTTACAAAATGCCTTTCCTTTCTCTCTTTTCTATATTCCACTTTCCTGTGGTGGGGCAAAAGGAGGGAACCCATTTCACTGTCTGCTGGGCACGTGTCCTTCACTGAACTGCTCCATTTTATGCCTGGCAGCAGAATTTAGGCAAGCCTGTTGCCACAGTCAAGGGGACACTGATGTTCAAGGTCTCCGAGGTTTTGATAGCTCATCTGTGAGTAAATGGACCACATTATACATCTCCTGGGGACAAGCATCATATCAGGCAGAGAGGGTCAGGGTTAAATGGAGGTAGGGGGTATAAAACATGGGGTGGTGGGGCTAGATGATACCTGAGGGTGTCTCACCATTCCTGCCCTTGCCGTGCCAATCTCCATGTTCAGAGCACGGGAAGGCAACCAAGGTCTTTGGCAAAGCCCTGCCCTGACTAGTCCCACCTGACACAGCAGAGCACGCCCTAATAAAACATTAGAATCATAACATGGTTTGAATTGGAAAGGACCTTAAAGATCATCTAGTTCCAACACCCCTACCATGGGCAGGGACACATCCCACTAGACCAGGTTTCCCCAAGCCCCATCCAACCTGGCCTTGAACACTTCCAGGGAGGGGGCAGCCACTCTCCAGGCAACCCGTGCCAGTTTCTCACCACCCTCGCTGCAAAGAACTTCTTCCTGATGTCTAATAATATATAGCTATACAATAAATTCCCAATAAAATATTAAACAAAAAAATGCTCTTCCTAGACTGCCTAATGTGTTTGTTAACAAGCCTGAGATGGGCCAGATGTCCGAGTAGCGTGAGGCTCAGCAGCTGTGCCTTGCTATCATTGGGCTCTTGCAACCAGTGTCGCAGGCTGGTGGGCTAAGCTTTGCCACTTCAGAGTTTCCCATCTTTTAATCTGTTTTCTGCCTGTGTTGAAGCTTCCCACTCCTTGGCCAACTAAGGCAGGTTTGCACTAAAATGCAGACCGTGAACTGCAGTGGCAGACCTGTAAGTGGAGCTGGCCACCCTTGGAGAAGGTGTGGGGCAGAGAGCAAAATCCTTCAGGGCTGCCCAGGTGTAGCTGTCAGCATCCAGAGACTTTTGGGTATACACTGCTTGGTGAATAATTAATTACCTGCTCGTTTCTTCCTCCCACTCTGGCTCCTGGAGCTACCTATCAGCAACACTTCTGAGATGGTGTAAACATATAAGCAGGTGGGTATACAAGTATATGAGTGCACCTGTGTTCCGGATGACTTTTGGCAGCAACCAAGGAACATTGTAATTGTGAGGCCTATGTGATGGAGCTGGCTTGTGGTTGTCTGAAAGAAGAATGCAGCACATATAATTTCCCCAATTTTTCAGTCTGCAACATCTTGTAGTGACTGAGAAGGACATTTTTACCTGCAAATAGTGGCAGAAGTCCACACATTTTGCATGTGTTCAGCTTCTCTGCTTGGGAAAAGAGAAAACTTTGCACAAAGTCTCACTTGCTGGGGTTGCCTTTGCCTCTCCCCCTGGGAAGAGAACACCTTCCTGGTGTGCTGTTACCATTTTTGTGCGAGGAGCTGGCTGTCTACTAGACCTCCCTCTGCTGATGTGCAGACCCTTGGTGAAAGCAGCACGTCCAGATGGCATTTTCAAGGCTTTCTTCTTCTTCCTCCACAGCCTTCTGTCCCTTT
Organism: Chaetura pelagica; assembly: GCF_000747805.2. NCBI lineage: Eukaryota > Metazoa > Chordata > Aves > Apodiformes > Apodidae > Chaetura > Chaetura pelagica. The sequence continues at coordinate 960,647 of NW_009952566.1, forward strand.
GCTCTCAATCAGATTCCCAAGGCCTTGCTCCCAGAGTATTGTTTTCTTAAACAGCAGGGCATCATCTGCCTGTCTTTCAGTCTTTCCATACCTGCTCCTGGCTCTGGTTCTACATTTATTATCACATGTATGGATCTGGCACTCAGGTCTTCTGCATTACACACCAGTGGAGTTATCTGAGTCAACAAAGGCGATTTTTCTCCCCCCTAGATCCTTACTGCAGTCGAGGACTGACTTGGGTAGTGTCACTGCTTATTTTTGGGTCACCTTGAGAGTTTTGTCACTTGAATAGTGTGTCACTTTGGCTATCATACCTGCATTTGGGCCCTTCCACATTTCCTCTACTTTCTTAGGTGCTGCTTTCTCATGTGGGGAGGTGGGCTCCACTGAATGACTTACAGCCCTCTTTTTGTTCCTTCACCCCTCCTCTGTTTCCCTCATTTCAGCTGGTAAGCACCAGATGAGAAGAAATCACATCCTCTACAAATCCCATAGAGGTTTCTTAGCTTGCTGGCAACTTGTCTCAACTTGGCAGAGCTGCAAGGGTCCCTAAAGGTCTGCAGGACATGGGAGGTGTAGGAGAAGGAGCCACGTGTCACTCTGGTAAAAAGTGCGTGGAGACAGTCATGCAAGAGCCTTGATGATTTAAGTAAGCTACAAATGGTGGAAGTTGCTTTGAGTAGAGAGGACACTGTCAGGCTGGATGTGATGGATAAAGACTTGAAATCTATGTTTTTTAGCTGCACCTCCAGATCTCCACACTGACTGTACCTCTACCACAAAAGTGCCATGCTAATGGTGAAAGTTGAAAAGACAATTTACTGAAGAGTTTCTAGCCATGAAACAGGAGGAGAATGAGAGTACCCACATGCTGAGATCTGGCATGAAGCACTTCCTGCCCTGGGGTGCATGGGGAGTGGGGAACCCCATGGTCCAGCCATGGTGAGATCCCTGCCCTCTCTGCAGCTGTGATGCACTGATCTAGGTGTGTTGCCACCTGGTCTTTGTGCTGGTGGTCTGTCCTCTTGTCACGCCCACGATGAAAGTAGCAAAAAGCAAGGGCAGCATGGGAAGGTGGTGAGGCACGAGGCTCAGATAAGCTCCTTATCCTTTTGCCATCATTATATTAGGGCCACGAAGATGATCAAAGGGCTGGAGCACCTCTGCTATGAAGACAGGCTGAGAGAGTTTGGGCTGTTCAGCCTGGAGAAGATAAGACTCTGGGGAGACCTTATAGTGGCCTGAAGGGGCTACAGGAAAGCTGGGGAGGGGCTTTTCACCAGAGAGGGCAGTGATAGGAAAAGGGGTAATGGTTTTAAACTGAAACAGGGGAAATTTAGGTTAGACAACAGGAAGAAATTCTTCAGCATGAGGGTCGTAAGGTGCTGGAACAGGTTGCCCAGGGAGGTTGTGGATGCCCCGTCCCTGGAGGTGTTCAAGGCCAGGTTGGATGAGGCTTTTGCATCCTGGTCTAGTGTGAGGTGTCCCTGCTCTTGGCAGGGAGATTGGAACTTGATGATCTTTAAGGTCCCTTCCAACCTTAACCATTCTATGATTCTATGATTCTATATATCTGCTGGCGTTTGTCTTCATTCAGCAGAAAAGGCACAAACTGTTTTACAGCATGGGAGGGAGGCTAGTTCTGGTCACACCCCAATTTTGCCTTTCTTGCCATGAGGCCAGGTAATCACCTTGGTGAGGAGATAATTTCTGGATGTTCCTGTAGAAGCACTTGGTTAAATTATTTATGCTTTTTAAACATGTGCAAGAACCAAAGAAAGCAATGGCAAAGTTAGTTGCTATTTTTCTGTTTGGATGTCCACCTGTTCAGGTAGTGTCTATGTCTTTAGGCAAAGCAAAATCTACAGAGAACAACAATATCTTCTTTTTACCTAGTGATGCATTTGGGAAATAGGCTGGAACTAGATGATCTTTAAGGTCCTTTCCTACCCAAACCATTCTAGGATTCTATGAAAATCAGACTCTGATACAGGTCTTCACAGAAAGAAAAAATCCTTGTTTTTTTTCCAAAGAAATTGCTTGGTTTAATAAAAAAAAGGGAAAATTTTAAAGAACAAAAAATAAAAATAGGAACATCTTGAGGTCATGCAGAAAGAGGAAAGCAACCTCCCCTGCAAAGGCTGAGTTTACACATACATCACTTGGCTGGGCCACCTCCTTGACTAAGATTGATACTTTTGATGTGTACAACAGAACAACTGCAGATGTGTGGACTTCTCTTGTTCCCACCATCAGAAGGTTAGTTTAGGAGCATGATAGTTCCTTAATGCATTGGGTGATCAAGCTATACTTCAAGCTATACAAACTATACTTCTAGTTGACTCACGCCAAGGTTGTTCAGACACCTGGGATCTGTCTTGGACCCATCTGCTCTCTGTGAAGCCAGTAAGGAGCTTCACACTGCACATAACTTGCTCATGCAACATTATGCCCATGAGAACAATGCTTGTGAAGGCTTTGCAGCTAAAGAGGTTTTTCACAGGGAGCAAAAGCATCTCATAAAAATGACGCATGGTCCCAGATGATTAGTTTCTCTCATGCTAAAGAAAGTAGAGAGAAGACTTCAGACAGATGGGCTTTTCCACTAGGAGGCCAATATGACAAACACACCAAAAATTAATAGCTTGTCACCTCTCTCCAATATAAAAAATAAGCAGCCTTTCTTTTCTGTAGGTCATCCCAACCTTTTCTTCACACTCAGCGTGACAACAGTGAGTCTTTCACAGGTCTTCATCCTGATTGCATCACACTCCTGCACAGCCACCCAGCAGCAAACACATGTGCAATTGCTATTGGGTATTTTACAGAGAGAAGACATTACTGCAGAACATGGCTCCGAATGCTGCTACCTTCTCAGGGAAAGGAGAGCCCACTGGTAGGAGAAGGCCTTTGCTGTGTTAGAGACCAGCCTTTGTCACAAATACATGGCAGACACAGCTCCAGGAGAGGAAGAACATCTATAGACACAGACATACATCACTGGTGCCAGAGGGACTAGTGCCTCCTGTAAACCGTTGAAGGGAGAGAATGTGTTTTGCAGGAAGAATACTGAGGATTGTTCTTCCAACAGGACAAAACGAGCTCTGCAATGGATTCAAGCTGGGCAGGAGTTTTAAACACATACAGCAAGGGAAAAAGAAAGAAAAAAAATAACATTTTCCCCCTCAGTTCCTAAGAGACAGGTGAAGTAATTAACTTAATTTTCAAGTTTCCACCAGTGAAGAGTCCATGTTCTGATCTGATTTTGATTGTCTGTGTCCTAATTGCCCATTTCTCAGAGCTGTGTGTTTTAAAACCTCAGGATTTGAACATGACCTTATTACCCACTTCTGGGGCCATCTGCCATCATCATCAGTTGCCATGTAGAATCACTTGTGCCGGAAGGTGCCTCAGAGGGTCTTTGTCTAACTCCTGCTGAGAGCAAGCCTGATGCCAAGATCAGACCAACTTGCTCAGGGCTTTATCCTGTCAGGTCTTGAAACCAAAGATGGACAGCCTTTCTGGGCAACCTGCTCTGGTACTTATTTAACCTCATTGTGTTTTTTTTTTCCCCTCTAATACTTAGTGAGAAAATCTCCTCTTTCAATTAATGCCTGTAATCTCTCACCTGCTGTGCATCGATGTGAAGGGCCTGGCTCTGGCTTCTCAGCAACCTCCTTGTAGGTGTTGGAAGGTCACATTAAAACTCCCCTGAAGCCTCCTCTTCTCCATGCTGAGCAGCCCCTCAGCCTCTCTTTCTACACCATCCTGGTGGTCGCCTCTGAGCACTCTCCAGTTCATTGACACTGCTGTTGTCCTGGGGATCCAAAACTGTCCAGTATCCAGATGCAGACTAAGAAGCGCCAAGTGATGGGAAACCTTCACTTCCTCAATCTACAGGCTGTTGGTTTGATCTAAAAGAGACCAACATTCAGGGAGACCAGATCTCTCATGCAACATTTTGGGTTTTGTCTGAGAAGAGCATTATCTGCTAAAAACAAACAAACAAACAAACAAACAAACAAACAAACAAATCATTAGAAGAAGAGTGGCTTAGGACAGAAATTGTAGATTAGATTTGTCCCCTTTAGATCCCACCTCCACATTTGACTGGATGCTTCACCTCCCAGCTGTCACACCAGCAGGTGCTGTTTCCCTGAAGGCAGCCACCAGCACCCAAACCAAAGCACTTGAACCAGGAGATGTCTCACAGGGCAGCTGCACGGGTGTGGGGAGGACATGGAGAGAAGCTACAGGAGAAGACACAACCCTGCAATGCTGGACATGGAGATTTACCTGCTGGTGGGTTTTTTTGTGTGTTTTGTTTTGTTGTTTTTTTTCTTTATGGTGAATGTTGTGGGGCTTTTTTTTTTTGCTTATAGTAGAAAGAGTGCTCCCCTTTCATTTGGAGATATAAAGACCAAATCTTCCCCAGTCTCCCTTGGCTTCCCAACTGGACTAAAGTGGAATGAAGGTACAGAAGAGAACAGATGTGCCATTTACCTTGTCCTCCCCTGTTCCCACAGCCCTGCTGTCTCAGGAGTGCCTGCCAGATGGAGGCAGAGAAGTGATCTAGAGAAATGACACTTCTTGGCCAAACAGACACTTCACAAAAAAGGATAATTTTTGGTGCAGAAAGTTTCAATCCTAGTCCCTGGTCTTCTGATCTGTTGAGAAAAATGGTGGTGTAAATCTATTAAACTCCTCAGGGAGATTACAGCAAATGGGTCTTGAGGGCATCAGTTCCTGCTGCTGGATTATTATTTCTATAAAGTCAGATTATGAGAAAGTCCTTTTGTGTCCCGAAATGTGCCAAAGTCTGGGTATTTTTCTGGACAGTTCAAATTCTCTCTAGCAAAGATGAGAGCAGATGCAGTAGCTCTTTGCGAAGCTCTGAGATACTTAACAGACACAACTGAAAACACCACCATGATGTGAAACTGGCCTTTCCAGTTTCCTTTTCACCTAAGCATGGAAACAAAATGCTTCATTTTAATTCACAGAGAAACCTTTAATGATGGAAGAAAACCACAGAGACTCAATTTCTTTTGGGTGAGCGGAGAATAAAAAGGGGGCTCAGAGTTTTCACATTCACATTTCTACACTTCTGCACTTCACTATCCCACCCTTACTGCTATTAATTGAATGAGGTTGCTATTCTAAAATATAATACAAGGTTTGTTTGATGTTAATGCTCTTCAGCTGTTATGGTTTGGGAGTCCCTGGCACAGTGTTGGACACCCATAGAGAGAGAGAAAAACTGGAAAGGTCAGTATTCCCACCACTTCCTCTCACAATCTATAAAAGCCAGGAAAGCTGGACGTTCACTTCTCCCTTCCTGCTCCTTTCACCCTGCTGGGGCTGGTGCTGAGGCCTGTGGCTTTCCATGTGCTCGCTCCAGAATCCAACTGCATTGGGTGCTGGGAGGAGCTGTGAACCCTTCCCCTGGAGCAGCCCTGCCTTTCCCACATCCCTGCCATCATTGATACTGGTTTTGTACATAGATACTTAACTGTTCTTCCCCCGTGTTTTACCCTTTTACCTTGTATTATAGAATCATAGAACCATAGAACTATTCAGGTCAGAAAAGACCCTTGGGATCACTGAGTCCAACCATCATCCCTACTCTACAAAGTTCTCCCCTAACCCATATCCCCCAGCACCACATCCAAACGACCCTTAAACACATCCAGCGATGGTGATTCAACCACCTCCCTGGGCAGCCTGTTCCTGTGTCTAAACACTCCTTCTGTGAAAAAAAATCTTCCTAATGTCCAGTCTAAACCTCCCCTGTTGCAGCTTAAGGCCATTCCCTCTTGTTCTGTTGCTAATTGCCTGTGAGAAGAGACCAGCACCAGCCTTTCTACAATGACCTTCCAGGTAGCTGTAGAGACTGATGAGGTCTCCCCTCAGCCTCCTCTTCCTCAAACTAAACATTCCCAGCTCCTTCAAGTGTTCTTCATATGATTTATTCTCTAGGCCCTTCACCAGCTTCATTGCCCTCCTCTGTCCTCTCTCCAGCACCTCGATATCTCTCTTGAACTGAGGTGCCCAAAACTGGACACAACACTCCAGGTGTGGCCTCAACAATTAGAACCCCCAGGTCCTTTTCTGCCAGACACTTTCCAGCCACACTTCCCCAAGCCTGGAGCGTTGCCTGGGGTTGTTGTGGCCCAAGTGCAGGACCCAGCACTTGGCCTTGTTGAAACCCAGATCATTAACATTAGCCCAAGGATCTAATCTATCCAACTCTCTGCAGAGCCTCCCTGTCCTCATGCAGATCAACACTCCTGCCTAGCCTGGTGTCATCTGCAAACTTACTGATAATACACTCTATGTCCCTATCAAGATCATCAACAAAGATGTTAAACAGAAACAGTCCCAACACTGAGCCCTGAGGACACCACTTGTGACTGGCCCCAGCTGGATTTGACTCCACTGACCACCCCTCTTTGGGCCCGACTGTCCAGCCAGTGCTTGATCCAACAGATCTTATGCTCATCCAGGCCATGAGCAGCCAGTTTTTTAATGAGAGTTCTATGGGGAACCGTGTGACCTTTTTGGAGGTCCAGATAGGCAATATCCACAGTCTTTCCCTTGTCCAATAGTCAGGTCATCAGGTTATAAATGGAGATCAGGTTCGTCAGGCAGGACCTGCCTTTCATAAACCCATGCTGACTGGGCCTGATCCCCTGGTTATCCTCTATATGTCTCCTAATAACACTCAATATGATCTGCTCCATGACCTTCCCTGGTACTGAGGTCAGACTGACAGGTCTATAGTTTCCCAGATCCTCCTTTCTGCCTTTCTTATAGCCGGGTGTTACATTTGCTACCCTCCAGACCACTGGGACCTCCCCAGTTAGCCAGGACTTCAGGTAAATAATGGAGAGTGGCCTGGCAATCACATCTGCCAACTCTTTCAGCACCCTTGGATGCAGCCCAACCGGTCCCATTGACTTGTGTGTGCCTAAGTGGTGCAGTAGGTCTCTGACCACTTCCTCTTTAATTGTGATGACCTCATTCTGCATCCCCTCCCTGTCTCCTAACTCATGTGGCTGTATATCCATGGAGCAGCAAGTCCCACTGCTAAAGACTGAGGCAAAGTAAGTGTTGAGCACCTCAGCCTTTTCCTCATCTTTTGTTAGTAAGATTCCCTCTGCATCCAATAAAGGATGGAGATTTTCCCTAATCCTTCTTTTGCTGTTAATTAACTTAGAGAAACATTTTTTATTACCCTGAACAGCTGTAAATATAGTAACTTTGTAAATATATAATTGCAAATATAGTAAATTTGTTTCTAGTTTCAATTTCCAAAGTTTAAGTCTCTCTTCCTTATTCCCCTTCTGTCTTCCCTTGGGAGGGTGGAAGGGGAAGGAGATAATAGAGAACAATTCTGTCCTCTGTTTTTTTGGGATTCATCTTTCATACTTAAACCAGGACATCAGTGCTGACTGTTTTCCCTTCCAGACTAGAGAAGTCAGCAGAAGGAAAGAGCTGACCAAAAAAATATCTGCTGAAGGGTCTCTCCAAACCTACAAGCTACCTGCTTTGAGACATGGCTCAGAGTAACCTGTACTGAAAGTCCTTGGTCTTTCAACCTTGTCTTTTAACCTGGATAATAACCTTGGACATGCGATAAGTGGGGTGAAACCTCTTATCTTGGCTTTGGCACAGGAATTGCTGACCAGGTATGTATTCAGTGAAGGCAGGGAGCTGGATGGTGTACACAGGGTGACTGACTTCCCATATCAGCTGTAGGGAGGACAGAGGTACCCCACAGCTGAAAGGTTATGGCAGGTCCTCTTCCAAATCCTGAGCTATTTTGCTACAAGCTACTAATGACACCACCAAAACTCTGGGAGTTGTCACTTGTCCCTCTTGAAGCACCCAAGCAATATGCTTTGTTGCCACCCTTGTCAACACAGAAATCTTGGAAAAACTCCTTGAATGCTGTGGAAAAAAATAATGTCAGAAATAATTGCTTACAAATTTTAGCTTCCTGTGTATCTCCATCAAAAATACCAATCATAAAATCCCCCACATTCTGGATCCCAGTTGCCAATGACATAGTCTTTCTTCATGCCCTGGAATCATAGAACCATTTTGGCTGGAAAAGACCTTTAAGATCATCAAGTCCAACTGTTTACCCAGCACTGCCAGGTCCACCACTAAACCATTTCTCAAGCACCACAACTAAAAGTCTTTTCAATTTCTCCAGGGATGGTGACTCAACTGCTTCCCTGGACAGCCTGTTCCAGTGTCATGAGCCATCTGGTTCCTGCTATGTCCACAAAGGAGGTGATGAGGCCCACACCTACCCAGCAGAAAAAATTTCTCTTGGCAATGGGAGTGATACTTGAGTAAATAGCTTGTTGCCTGACTCACCATGCTCCTACATGGTGTTCCTCTGCTCATGACGTGGGCAGCCCTGCTGAGTTGCAGAGGCAGGCAGGAAAGGACAGGGGAGAGACATCGATCCATGTATATCCTCAGGCCCATGGTTAAACAACCAAAAGAGTGGTAAAAGAAGTAATAAATGATTACTCAAAGTTTATCTTGGCTTTTTTTTGGTTTGTTTTTAAATTTATTGCAAAATGTAAACATTAGGGTATCATGCCACAAATATTGGATATTTTTTAAGAAGGTTGACCTGAAAAAGGTCAAGAAACACAGTTTGAGTGGCCTCAAACTGAAAATCAAAGCCACAGAGATGCAACCTGGTCAAAGCTCTCTTGTGGTTTCGCAACAATTTTTGCTATTGATTCAGACTGCGGTTTGGTTATGGACTTTGATAAAAGCAGGGCTGGGCACAAAATCAATGCTGCTTCTCACCCTTATTTTCAGTCCATTATATGCTATTGATAGCACCTGGAATTTTTTATTATGACAAATTATTTTCTTCCCCCGCTTAGTTCAGGAGCTTCATCTTAGGATACCTTTTGCCTGTCCAGCAGGTAGGCACTGAACTGTCCAGATGACTTATTTTAAGGAGATCCCTTATTTTTAGTTTTAGCTTCCTTCTTTTCTTTTTGTGTCATGTGCCATCATCTTCCATTTTCTTCAGATAAATATGTGGTGGTTTTTTTTCCATTTTAGAATGGGTTGAGAACAATATTTTTTTGTATGTGCTTAATAAGAAAAAGAACTTTTCTTTTTTTTTTTTTCTCTCTCAACAGAATGTGTGGTTTTGACTCCAGCATAGCTTAACCTACTTTTTGAAAGCAAAGTGAAGGAAGCTAGTCAGGAACAGTGCTTAAAGGTATGAATTTCAAGGAACAGGAGGAAATGAGCAGAAGAATCAAAGGAACCATTAGTACGAAGGTTACAAAAACAGTGGCTGAACCCCAAAAAGAGGGGAAACAAAAAGGAAACACGTGGCACTGGTAGAAAACAACCTGTTCAGGAAGATGAGGAGGTCACCTCAACTTAGGAAGAGCTGATTAAGTGGAAATGAGAGGAGTGGGAAGAGAGCCAGGCTGGTCTGAGGGATAATCACAAAAGCTACCAAGTCTGGGAGAATGAGAATACAGGCAGAAATGAAGAGAACTTAGGGCAATAAAAGAAGGATAGATTAGCCCTTTGGTAAGGGGAAAGCAGGTGAGGAGATGGGGCAGAAGGTGCTGGTGGGAGGTGGGAGTAGGACAAAGAAAAGGTCAGTGTGTAGAGATGTCAGATGTATGGTATCCATGCTATGACCCAACCGGCTGCTTGGGCAGGCAGCACCATCATGCCCGGTGTGTCTTGGAAGGAAGCTGGTGGGACACCAAGCTCCAGGAAGGGCTGTGAGGAGACAGCTGTGAGGGCATGTGGCAGGAGCAGCATGGTTCACAGCACCTCTGCTGTGTTTGCTTTGGCGTTGGCGAGGCAAACGTGATTAACTGGGAAAAATGCAGAGTACAGATGGCAGCCAGTGTGGCTGATACCTGCTCCTTGGGTCTTGGTAAGACGGTAAGGGCATTTACACTGGGGCGCGGATACTTGCATGTATATGTTT
>NW_009952566.1:970749-995784 GCF_000747805.2 Chaetura pelagica
TGTGGGGGGTGGGGGGTGGGGCATCTTGCCCGCTGGAGTCACAGCGTGGGAACAGATACAGAGGGAAAAGTGTTGCTCAGACACCTCTGATTGTCACTGCCATGATGAAGTCTGGGCAAAAGCTGAAAACTGAGGTTGCAGAATAGGCTTTGGAGTAAAAAAATCAAGACTGAGGCAGCGACAGCAGGAAAGCCAGTGCCTGGAAATGACCTTGGGTGCAGAACTGGGGTAGGGCTTATGAAAGTTTCCAAAAATCCCATGATAGAGAATGTTCCTAGCATCACCACTGAGCCAACCCTTTCAGTTCAGTCAAGAGCACATGGGGTCTGTAGGGTCTCTCCATGCTGGAGAAGGCTTTGTCCCTGTCCTCACCCCAGCTCTGCTGCAGCGGGATCCCTCTCTGGACCTAGCATGGATCCAGCACAACCCAAGGTGAGGTTCTGGAGGGGCAGAGGACAGTCAGTTCTTCCATTTCTGGACACAGTTTCAACAGTCAGCTGGCCATATCTAATGGCCAATTTCATCTGGGTGTGCCACAGCGCCAAAGGCGAGCAGCAGCCGGCCAGCTCCTTCTCTGCAGAGTGAATTCATGGTGTGTCCTCAGCAACCCCTGGACATATGGCTTGCTTGGAAATTCAAACTCCCCCACCTGCAGCAAAAAGACAATGCAAGGAGAGACAAGAGTCCAAGCTGGAGAAAATGCAGAGGGCTGTCTGTTTGGCTCTACAAGTGCCTTTCAAAGACAGCTCCTGTCCTTGAACACTTGAGAAACAGAGTGATCAGGACATGCCTCACCTTTTCTCCTGACTCATATCCTGCTGTGCAATTGGGCACACAAATGCAAAACGTTGTGGTATTTTTTGGGCCCCTGTCATTTGAACAGTTTCACCTGAGCCCATCAGCTGACTTGCCAGAAGTCTGGAAAGGAGGTGGCTCCCAGGGTGCCACATTTCCCCCAAAACATGTGCTCATTACATCAAATGGAGGCAGCACTTTGGTACTTAGTCTGAAAGGCTTTTCTTCCAGTTATGCTGTTTTGACAGAATCAATATTATAAAGATGACTTGTGTGGCCAAACTACTCTTTCTCTCCCAGACTCAACATATTTGTGTTCGCTTTTGTACACGGGCACAGATTTTTCAGAGATTTATTACATTTATGTGAGATGGGGGGAAAAAGGCAAATCATCAATCCACACCATACCCACCTCTCTCTACATGTGTCTATGATGGGGCTGGGAGGTGAATTTGCACAATCCTATTCTGTTTGCTCTCTCTCAGTAACTACTTTAACATCCTCCCTGGTGTATCTATATAATCACCGCTAAATTTGAGCTCTTAAAGCAGTCACCAATTTTCAACAGAGCAGAGAAATATAAAGAAGACAGAAAGGCCTTTAGCTGTGATTTCATCCAGTATCTATCAGCACTGGGCACTGTCAGTGCAGCCCTCCCTTTCTAAGCGTTTCTTTCTCCTTCGTTTTTTGTGACTTGATCCCAAATTTTCTTAATTTAAGAGGTGACTTTCACAGGTGATGAGGGATTTTCTCTGCTCTATATAAAAATGCAAGTGACTCTTTTGTGAAGCACGTTTTAAGTGCTGTAAGGGAAATCACACCGAGCAGGGAAAAAGGAATAGTTCAGGTCTATCTCCCTGGAGAGCTTCATTCAAAGACTTTTCTCAAGCAATTTTAGAGCAGCCAGAAAAGAACTGTAATTAAAAAAAGCACATAAATCAATCTCAAAGAGTTAACTCAGAGCTGGAGGGATAGATTAAATGTTATGTTACCTATGTAGCTATTCACCCTGCCCGAAATGGGAATAAGGCGTCAATTGAACCGAAAGCTTTATTCACTACCCGCACTGTACATAATAACTGAGATCCCACGTCCAGCTTACCATAACCACTGCATTCCTGGGAGAAAGAGTTTGCATGGGACCTAAAATAAAGTGGGTGCATTGCAATAAAGGTTAATATTTAATCACCTGGAGTTTGCCAGCCCTCCGGCACACACAAGGGCAGAAACCGCAGCGAGGGAGCGGGACTTCCATTCACAGTGTGCACACCAGGGACAAGACCTTATACTTATCAAAGTGCCTTTGAAAAGACGAACCTGGGAGCCGTTTTTATTTTTAGAAAAGCAGTTTTATTTGCTTTTTCTGCAATAGCCCCACTTGATATTGATCTTGACTAGAACACAAACCAGGGATTTTCCTGGTTATGTAGGGCAGAAAACCTGCCTACCCCAAGCTAACCACCCAGTGTATTTCTAAAGCAATATTTAAGCCGCTTTGTATTTATTTCACCTTTCACTCTGCAGGGCTGCCAGGTGATGGGCACAAGTGGTCATCTGTGGCCATCTGGGAAAGGTGGATCAGCTGGGGCTGAGCTGGCTTCAGTTTCCAGGGCTGGTGTTCTCCCAGGCCTTGTCATCTCTCACCTTCAGAGGAGAAGTGCCACTGAGTCATGGGCCTTGTCTGCCGGCACCCTGGCCAAAAATACCAAGCCTGACTTCTGAGGATTTAGAGAAAGAGAGGATGGCAGGTGTAAGGTGTATTGATAGAAGGGAAAGGGTATTTTTACAGCTTGTTCTTTTTTTTCCACTCAAACTTGCGAACCAGCTGGGAAAAATAATTAATTAAAAAAGAGGAGATAGCAGACACTTGGACAACCACAGGATAAGGAGGTCTGGATCATGGCAGGTATCATGTCCCTATCAGAGGGCTACCAAAGTCAGAGTAAGATTCTCTGAAAAGGCATGTCTGGAGGAAAGTGGCAATCAAGTCTGTGTTTTAAACTTGCTGTACAGGGATAAGCCACTGTACAGCACGGGACACAAGTGGTGGCATCCTGGGTTGCTGGTCTTTAGGGGTTTTAGGCTGTTTTGCCAGCTCTCACTGAGTGAATAGCTACTGGAGATTCTCATAGGTCTGTTTCAAGAAGAAGGTGAAAGTCAGAAAACTATTTTATTGCCTCATTTCCCCCTTCAAAGCTCCTGTCTTCTCTGCCTTGCCTCTACCAGCACGTGAGCATCTTTCAAGGTCTCAGTCTGACGTAACACGCGGCCACAGCTGCTCCCTCTTATCCCTCTTGCTCTGTTTAAGAGAGTAATGTCAGAAAATGGTTCCCCTTCCAGCTTTATCTCTGGAAATCCACCCTGGCAGGGCAGCTTTCTGTGCCTGTCTTGCCCAGGAGCCAGAGATTAGCAGGTGTTGCATTAGAGCTGCTTATGTGGGCTCAGCTGCACTGGCTCAGCCCTATTTTTAGCTGGGGCTGAGTTCACAGCCAGGGCTGTGGGGCTGTGTGAAGTAATGGACACCAACTCTGAGGTTTTTTACAAATCTTTGTGGTCCCCTGAAAGCCACTGAACTGCATAAGCACAAGGATATCTAGCCTTAGGCCTTCAAATTCTTGCTCTTGGCTATCCCCCAAAAGCGTTGTGCTTTGCCTTGGGGGGTACCAAGAGATCTTTTGCTTTGTTCCCTGGTGGGTGGAAGAGCTCAGCCAACCTATCTGAGACTCCTGTATGCAGTCTGAGGGTCCTCACACCTGCACAATGGAGAGGGGGTCAGAGGACATCACTAGTCCAACATGAGCCAAGCAGGATGGGTGGAAGCAAGGGCAAGTTCAGAGCTGCCAGCATTCATCATCATCCATCTGGGATATACCTTATTTTGGGAGAGGTGGCAGGGCTCACTGCCACATCTCCTGGGAGCTGAGCAAAAGTCGTGCCAACAAACAAGGATCTATTTTAGTCACTGCCCTGACAACTGTCCCCCCCTACAGGGATTTGAAATGTCACCTTTAAGACAGGGGGCTTGGTACGTGGTGTACAGTTTAATGAAAAAAGTCACATGGATCCTCGTGAATAAAGGTTTGCTGAGTTAAACCAGGAACATTAAACACGAGTCATGGTCCAGCTGGGTTTGCATCACCACATTTATCATATTAAAATCATTTTTCATGTGATAGTACTGGAAGTCCAAATTCTGTCTTTCCGTATTCAAACACATGTGCTGTTGTTGAACTGGGACCCAGGGCACTATGGATGGGTTCACTTACCTCTGCTGTTCCTTAGCAGCAGAGCACAGTTCTTTAAAACAAGCTGGATGTACCCCTCTGCAGAGCAGATTTTGTTTAGTGTCCCTTGTACTTTTCTGTGGGAACTTGTGAATCTGGACTTGCTTAGTCCCCAAATATCCCAGGGAAATGGTGAATCTCTCAGTGGGTCTCATTATAGACTGGATTTACAAGCCATTCTTGGAAAAGACACTGTATTTAACAGGAAAAATTCCTAGTAGGAAACATAAAATTTAGAAAGGAATTGAAGACTTCTGTAACTACAACATTCGAAAACTTGGATTCCTCTTGGTGTCCAGCTTTTTTTCCTTATTTTATGCCATTTGACACTTAGATGGCAAATTCTTATGGATATAATTAATTATAAAGGATTCACTTTTACAGCAAGACACAGCAGGATACAGCCTCAATCTTAGTAATTGCTGATAAAAATAAAGTTGCTTGCCTATACCCTTGTTTGAAGGATTAGGAAAAAGAGTTGTCTCTAACTGAACAGCACTGGCCATCTAATTTTCATTTTTAAAGCAAGGCTTCACAAAAACCTGACAATTTCTAAACATCAAAACAATATCTGGTAAGAATTAATGGCATATATTTAGCATTTGCTCCCAAATGTTTGGGGAACAGACAACTGGGTAAAAATGGAGAACAGGGAATAAATGTAATAATAATGCTTCTTAAGAACTGATGACATAAACAATCTGTCTCCTGCACTAGGAAAATGTACCAGTGTTTTATTGCTATGCTTATCAATTAACTGCAGGACAAATCTCAGCCACTGAAAATATTTCACTGAAGGCTTAGCATGCTGCTGAGCACAAGAAGGATGTATTTTTAAGGGGGGGAAAAAGCATGGAATTGGTTTCTCCTCTCCATCTGAAAGGGGTACAAGAGGACCAATGCCACCAGAGCCGGCGAGACTGGGATGAGGAAGAGCTCAGTGACCCTTCCCCATCTCTCTCCGCAGCAGTGAGCCATGAAAAGTGCCCTCAGCCTGCACTGCTCTCAGTGCAGGGACTGTAACGCCTCTTTACCTGTCTGCGGCCTTCCTGGCACAGAGCTGCCTTTTTAATAGCCCCTGCTATTTTCAGTGTCCTTTAACCATCTTGCCAGCTTGGCCTCAAAACTCCACAGAGGACACAGCCAGGGCCCACTCCAGGAGAGCAGAATGGGATCGCTGGTCCGACCCAGGACTGTAACGCCTCTTTCCCTGTCTGCGGCCTTCCTGGCACAGAGCTGCCTTTTTAATAGCCCCTGCTATTTTCAGTGTCCTTTAACCATCTTGCCAGCTTGGCCTCAAAACTCCACAGAGGACACAGCCAGGGCCCACTCCAGGAGAGCAGAATGGGATCGCTGGTCCGACCCAGAGGACATGGGGAGCTGTGTGCAAGGAATTACAAGTCATTACTTTATTACATGTACAGAGAAGTTCAGCTAGGCAGAGCCTCCCCCTAAACTCATACAGGAAAGATTTAGTGGGAGCAAGGCACTGCCAGACTCCTCCCCAGCCCAGTTCTTCTAACAAAAGGGTATCAGCTTCTCTTCCCACCAAGCATTATTGCCTTGTCTGGCATTTAGCTCTTAAGCATCCCATACCTCCACAAAGGCTGTGCTCCTAATTTATACTTGCTGTTTATGCTGGAACATTAATTTACCTAGCAAATCTTTTCCATGCTGGTTTACTATTATTTATGTGTGTTCACAGTGCCAGTTGTTTTCTTAGGCTAGCATTTTGCTTGATTTTCTTCCACTCTGGCTCCTCTGTGGTGGCTCAGCCAGGTGCTGGTGCATTTGTGGGAGCAGATGCAAACGTACAAAGCCAAGCACCATGTTTGCAGTAACAAGCTATTCATCCTTAAAGTATCAGGCAGGCAGCAGGACTTTGTTGGGCTGCAGATACCTGCTCCAGGCTATAGCTCAGGTAAAAGGGTTCCTTGGAGGCACTATTCTGCAGTACCTGGCTGCTGGCAACCCACCAGCTCCTGGTGCATATAGGATGTATGACCCAGTCTCCCCTGCCCACCCAGGTAGGGAAGGAGAGAGAGAAGAAGAGAGAGACTTTACTGGATTGAAAACTAAACTACACTGCTTTAATTAAACACTAATGATATAAGAAAATATATATAATTATATGCAAATGTGTTCAGGAAATGTACAAAATCCCTATTGCCTCCCACCACCTCCAGTGACTCCCACGGCATCTCCTGAGCTGCAAACAGTCCCGAAAAGTTCCAGACCACCTCCCCTCATACCACAAAGGTTTCATCCGTTTTTCAGAACGTGTCTCACAGTCCTGGATCACCTGTGCAATAGTGTCCATGGTTAAGTCCACCCCTCAGTCACAAGCCCATTTGTGTGTTGCATCTCAGCCCTGATGACCTGAAGTGTCATGGGCCCATCGAGCCAGAAAGAGCTCATCCTTGCGTTCCCAGTCTAAGTCTACTTGGAACACTTGAGCAGCCTCATCTGCTCATTCGTTGTGTCGATGTTCCTCAGTGGCTCGACTCAGAGGCACGTGTGCATCCACATGACACACTTTTACCTCCAGTTTCTCTATCTGAGCTGCAACAGCTTTTCACAGCTCAGGAACCCAAATAGATTGACCTTTTTGATGCCAGTTGTTCTGCTGCCACTGTTTTAGCCAACCCCACAAGGCATTTGCTGCCATCCACTAGTCAGTGTAGAGATAGAGTCTCGGCCACCCCTCTCGCTCAGCAATGTCCAAAGCCAGCTGGAAGGCTTTGACCTCTGCAAACTGACTTGATTCACCTTCTCCTTCAGCTGCTTGAGCAACCAGTCATGTAGGACTCCACACGGCAGCTTTCCACTTCCGGTGGTTCCCTACGAGACGACAGGAGCCATCGGTGAAAAGAGCAAATTGTTTCTCAGTCTCTGGTAGGTGATCATATGGTGGAGCTTCCTGAGCCCGTCTCACCACTTCTTGTGGTGGCATTCCAAAGTGGGTGCCTTCTGGCCAGTTTGTAATTGCTTCTACAATACCTGGACGATTAGGGCTCCCTATTCGAGCTCACTGGGTGATTGAAGCAGTCAATTTTCAAGTCACATCAGTGGCATGATGGGCAGGAAAAAGGTTCCTCTGGAACATGAATCTCAGCACTGGCAATCTGGGCGCCAGGAGGAGCTGTGCTTCAGTGCCCATCACTTCCAAAGTGGCTCTAACTCCTTCATATGCTGCAAGTATCTCCTCCTCAGTCGTTGTGCAGTTGGCCTCAGAACCTCTGTAGCTCAAGGGTCGACCTCGAGCTTCCCCTGGTGCTTTTTGCCAGAGGCTCCAGTTGGGACTGTTGTGTCTGGCTGCAGTGTAGAGCACATTCTTGATGTCTGGCCCTGTTTGAACAGGTCCAAGCGCCATTGCCTGCACAATCTCCTTTTTTATCTGCTCCAAAGCTTTCTGTTGGTCCTGCTGGTCAGGATTCCATTTAAAGCCACTCTTCTTTTGGGTCACTTCATAGAGAGGTTTCACAATTTCACTGTAACTTTTGTTAATCACATCCATTGGGATCTGGCAACGACCATCTTGCCACCTGATTCCCAGGAACTGGATCTCTTGTGAAGGTCCCTTGACCTTGCTTCTTTTCACAGCAAAACCAGCATCCAGAAGAATTTAGATGATCTTTTTACCTTTCTCGAAAATTTCTTCTGGCATGTCACCTCACACAATGATGTCATCAATGTACTGCAGGTGTTCTGGAGCTCCACCCTTCTCCAGTGCAGCGTGGATCAGTCCATGGCAAATGGTTGAGCTGTGTTTCCACCCCTGGGGCAGTCGATTCCAGGTGCACTGGACTCCCCTCCAGGTGAAAGCAAGCTGTGGCCTGCACTCTGGTTCTAGAGGAATAGAGAAGAAGGCATGAGCAATGTCAATAGTGGCAACACCACCTGGCTGCTTTCGACCGTTCTTCATGCTACTTAACCCATAATTTCTCCTAAAAGAGCCACAACATCAATCCAAGCTCTAGTTTTGTTGATGGAGGGTTCCACACTGATCACATCCCCTCCACTAACCCAGGAGGTATGGGGCTGCTACTGTATTATCCCACAGCTTGTGCCTGTTCCCCAGCAAAACCTCCCATTGTAGGAGAAAGGTTCTTCCTAAGATCTCTCATCTGCCAACAAGCCAAGGTAGCAGCAGTGGTTTTCTGCACCTCCCCTTGCCCAAAATGCTGCTGCTGGGGAAGGGCAGGATGCCTGGGCTGAAGAAGTCCCAATTTCCACCAGCCATGGTCGAGCTGATCTCTGATACCACCAGCTGGGCATACTGGTTTGGCTGGATTTTCACGTTCTTTTACTTATCACATGTTACTCTCTACATGAGTGGACTGATCTCCCCTGGGAAGTGAGTGGGAGGGAACCTGTAGTATTTTGGGTCCTCCACATAAACAGCCACGTACAGGACCTTGTGATGCTGAGGGTGAACAGAGGTGTTACTCCTGTGAGTTCAAACACAGGAGCTACCTGCCTCCCTCTCTGCCCAGGGAGCTGCTGGGGTTGGATGGAGCACACTTGCCTGCAAAACACCTTTCCTGCATTATTTTTCTCGCAGGTAAACCTAAACCCTTGGCTGCACCTATTTGCTGACTCATAGCCATGACAGATGATGCTGTAATCCAAAATGTCATCTGGCAGTAACCTTACACTGGGTGACGGGGGTCACAGGTCTCATGACTATTGTCATATTTTTGGAGCTGTGCTTAGCCCAGAGATAAGGCTTCCCTTTGCAACTTCCTTCCTCTGGCAAGTTTATTGCCGTGCACGCAGAGTCCTCTGGCCTGGGATATACCACCGGCAGCTTCTGGGAGGACCCTGCAGGTGGGGACAGAGCAGCTCTAGGGCTGCTGGGGCTGGCAAGGTGCTCTCTATTTTGGAGGGGGTGGTGGTTCTTCCCTGTTTGCGGCAAGGACTAGAACCTTGTCCTCAGATGGTCACCTCCAGGCCACAAGAACATCCTGCACTGCAACTATCAGTTCAAAAATCAATCTCTCACAGTGGGCTGACACCTATTGCTTTGAATTATTTTAAAACAACTTAGGATGCTCTTTTCCTTTCTCTGTTGCACTAACATGAAAAAGTTGAGCTCTTCTTTTCAGGTTTGTATCGAATTTAAAATATGCTTGAAGTTTAAGGAGAGTCCCTCGATGGAAGTGCTGGCAGAATCGACCTGGAGGGGACTTTTACTGACTTGTCTGAAGATACCTCTAGAGGCACCTGCAAATGACCTCGGCAAGGTTTTGTTCTACTTATATTGGATCAATATCAGTCAGCTCTTCAGGTAGCTGCCTCAATATACTTCTTAAATTTTTATTTGTTGTGAAAGTCATGTCTCTCTGTGACCAGAAAGACGCTTTCATCTCACTTGAGAGCCAATGAGGACTTTGAGAGTCCCATCAGCCTCAGATGCTGGTGGTCTATGATGTCCACCAGTCCCTCCAAAATGCAGATGGACTCATCCCATTAGCTCTAAGAGCACTTTGCATCATCGCAGGGTATTTCAAGTCCAGGTCAGTGTAAAGTGGCTTTTGCATTAAGGAGTATCAGGCCCAGAGATTTCATAACTCCACTTATTGCAATCCTCATAATCAGCTTGAAGTCTCTAATTAGCTGCAGTAATGACTTAGCCCTGTAGACAAAGCTTGAAGGTGAAGGGTGAGACACTAGAGTCACTCCCTTATCTGGGAAAGGCTGAGATGTATTGTGCTTTTTTTTTTGCTTTTTTTTTTTTTTTTTTTAAAAAAAAAAAAAAGGAATGCCAAGCAGCAAAGCAATTTGCCCTCTCCCCAGGTTTCCTTAACAGCATTAAAAGGCCATGTTCAAAAGCCATATCTGCCTCTCTTCTGACCGGATCATGAGTCTCTCTAAACCAGCTCTAAAAGATCCAATTGTTGAGCAGTCAGGCTTTCTAAAGGCCACCTTATAGTGTCCTCTGGGACACATCAGCTGAGGTTTCATTTGTTGAGGACTGCAGTTTTCCCAAGAGAACCATGAGGCCTGGTGACCAGTGTGTAATCCAGGCTCCCTTCTTGGCTGAATCCAGCTCTGGGCTGGTCCACAGAGAAGTGGCTTGGGAAGGAAAACATGCCCATCATGGCCAAATTTAATTAAAACCTGACAAGAGGAGGAAGTTTTTGACAAAGGGGATTATGAAATTTGAAGGGAAGGCTGCTTTGCCAGCTCTCATTGAGTGAATACCTGCTGGAGTAGCTTGAGTCCTCATAAATAGCTATGATTCGCTTTTCAGCAGCTTCTACTAATGGTTTTGCAGAAGTGCCTTAAAATTTATGGAAGCTTCCAATTTTCTGGAACTCTAAAAAAAGATAGAAGTTACTTTGTGCCTCCAGCTGAATTAATGAGTGGATCTCACCAAACTTCTGCCTCCACGTAAAGTTCTGTGTTTAGTTCCTGACAAACTGTCACATGGCTTTGTTTTCCTACCTCCCAGCCATTCATGTGAAATTTGCTGTTTGCTGTTCCACAGGGTTGCAACCAACAGATAGTGATGGGGATGCTGGGAGAGACCCAAGAAGCTGAGGAAGTACAGCACAATCCTTGAGGTGTTTGTCACTTGGGTGCTTAGCACTTTAACACCTGTTGCAAGGTCCTCTGCTGCTGGGTCCTATGCTGGGGAGGTAAAAGAGGATCTGCAGCAGCAATGGTGTTGCTGTGCTCAGCCCTGCTCAGCCTTTGCAGCTTTGGCCACACAGGAGCATGAGGTGGCGCTCCAGCAGCCCTGCAGGCAGCTTTAACCAGCTCTTGAATTGCCATGCCAACTTTTGGGAACTCTCTCCCTTAGGGACAAGCTTCCTGAAGGATATGTGGAACCTTGCAGGCTGGGGTGGCTCCACAGCTGGAGGCAGGGTTTTGCCAAGCCATGCAGCTGCTAGAGTGGAGCCACTTTTGCATTGCCACTGGGACAGTGGGCCAGGAGGACTGGCACCTGCACTGGGCTGAGAGGAAGTGCCACCAGCTGAGGAACCAGCAGGACGGGGAATTGCCACTGGATCTCCAGGCTTAGCAGAAGCAAAAATGGCACATTCTCTGGAGAGGCAGCACCTGACAGCTTAATCTCTTGCATGGCAATGCAGCTTTCTGGCCTTGATTTTTTCAGCCTATTTCCCTTCAGAAGAAAAAAAATGTCTTTTATAAAAAAATATTTTTTCAGTTCCAAATATCCTGAAGCCTAATCTTAAAGGCCAGCACAGCAACACATGGACAAGGGATGCCACAGGTCAGGCTTGGTCACATTGTGCATACACCCTGTGCAGAGCACTTTTAGTTGCTGCCTGGCCCAGCATTGAGTCAAATCTACATGGCTGACAAAGACGAGAGCATCGTCCTCTTGCCATGAACACAGGAATGCGGACCCGCATGTTCACCATTTCAGTAAATCAACTTGTTGCTTTCCTTATTTGAGGCTTCCAGCTGGCACGCCCCACAGTGTGCTCTTCCTAACGAATTGGTTTCCAAGCTTTTTTTACTGAAAGCTGCAGGATTTGGCTCCTCTGTTCTATTTGTATTCAGCAGAAGCCTCTCACCCCTGCCTGCTTCTTGCTGCCCTGTGATCCAGCGGTCCCCTTGCAGTCTCCCTGGAGCCTGATCTTGATGGCATGTGAGGTCCTTTCCCACAGCTCCAGATAAAGCTTGGAGACCCTGAAGGGAGAAATTGCCCATGTTGTAGAGCTAGTCCTCCACCAGTACAGCCAAACTCCTGTAAACTCTCTTAATTTTATATTTATTGTCCTTGGTTAGCCTGTAAAACATTTCTGGTTGTTTCTGGATTTAACCAGTGAAGTTATGTGGTAGATTAAACTTGCTCATATTTCACCAGGTAGCTTAAGGAAACTAGGGCAAAAAAAGAGGAAAGTGTTCTCAGACAGATCAGATGTAGCTGAGGTGGAAAGCCTGGTTTTGAAGTGACCATGTTCATATGGTCAGGACTAAAATGCAGAACAGTAAATGCTATTGGCTTTTAGCAGGTGTTGATGGGGCAAAACCTTGACAAAGGACTTTTGGACATTTTGGGGCATGGAATACTTTTTCTGGACCTGTTGTGTGCCTACACCAGGGGACAATTAGCTTGGATGTTAGGAAAAATTTATTCACTGAAAGGGTTATCAAGCATTGGAACAGGCTGTCCAGGGAAGCAGTTCAGTCACCATCGCTGGGGGTATTTAAACGATGTGTAGATGTGGCACTTAGGGACATGGTCTAGTTCTGTACTTGGCAGTGCTAGGTAACAGCTGGACTCAATTATTTTAGAGGTCTTTTTGAACCAAAGTGGTTCTATGATTCTACCCCAACAGCAATTTGATCAGGACTGAGAATTTTAGAAGCCTCCATAAAAATGTACTAGGGACAGAAAGGGCTTTATGTTTGTGATGTTTTATTCTTCATGGCTGCATTCAAAACACAATTTCACTGCTGGATAAGAAGCTTAGCCAGGACATCAGCATTTAGCCCTTGTTGCTACCCTTGCAAATACAGCTTCTTTAAGGACTTCCCTGTGGACACCCACTCCCAAATTTGGGGCATGGAGGTGTGGATAGCTTTGGAGAGGACTCTTACATTGCTTCTCAGAAGCTACCAGAGGTCTGCTGCAGTTGAGAAAGATCTGCCTGAGACAGGCTTCCCTGGCCATGGCAGACACAGACTGGAGTACAAACCTAATCTGCGCCTGGCTGGGTTCTAATGCCTCTTATTCACACGCTACGTTAGGCAGCAAATCACTTGGGAGTCCTGCATTTCAGCAGAAAACCAAAACATGCATCCACTGGGATCACTGACTTCTGCAGAAGCAAACAACATTTTGCAGTAAATTATAATGCGGAAAATATTGTACCACTCCCCTCTGGGACTCCTCCAGGAATGCTGATGCTCTCCCAGACATGACGCCGCTTGGCAAACAGGGTGCAGATGTAGTTCCCTCCCTTGCTGCCCAGCTACAGGCACCCCAGAAAAGCATGGGAGGGACTCACAAGAGTCACTATTTCTGATGAAGAAATGGAAAATCCCTTCTGTGGGGAGATGCCATCATGTCTTCTCAGTATGTTTTGAGGTGTGACCAAATCTCCATCTCACCCATTTTTACTGGAGATCTGTATGGCTTTGATTTGGAGGAGAGACCCCCCCTCTGTGGTGTGACACTGCTGTGTGTGCTGGCCCCTCTGCAGTCCTTTTCTCCAGTGGTGCTATGTCCTACAGTCGCTGCCTGGCCCACCTGGAGGAACCACAATTGCCCTCAGGAAGCCTCCAGGACATCACCAAAGGCATGGGTTGTACTTCAGTAAGCATCTCCTTGAAAATGGCTAAAGCACAGTAAACGTGATTTGTAATCAACAGATTTATCATCCAAAAGGTTTATCTTCCAACATTTAAAGAACAGTACTGCAAGCAAATTCTAACCCACTCCACCCCAAGCCTGGGTGGAAAGGACAGCGGCTGATGGTGCCACTAATTTGTGCTGCCACCAGCCAAGTCTGAGCATCTATGACACATCATCCAAATGCATCTGACACTCCATGTTTGCCCCCAAAATGAGGTTATGGTTACCATATGTGGTGTGGGCACTAGGAATAAATTGTTTGCTGACTTTTCATCTGACCTCTCCGTGACTATTTAGGACCGTGAATAAAACGTTTTAGTAGGGATTACAGCTGAAGTCTTTTGTTCCTCTGTAACTAAGGGATGGAAACATGGCCTTAATTAAAAGGATTTACTAAACACTCTTTCTAGGGACAGCCTGTGAAATGGATTGTTTCAGTGGAAACAGAGCAGGGAAATCCAGCACCCAGCAGGTGAGAACTAAACAGATGAAATCTATTGATTCCCATCAGAGAAGGGGTAAAAGAGCAGGGCGGGCTTTGTAGGGACTCACTGTCTCACCACAAAAACCCTTGTGAGCATGTCCCAGGGCCTCCGAGGAGCTTGCTCGATGATGTACAGCTTGCTAAGAATACAAGACACCGAAGAGATGAGAAACACACACATTTGTAGCAATAAACGTGTCATCTTCTCCTTTCTATTGTAGACTTCATTTACAGAGAGCACCCCATAAAGCAGCAGATCCAAAGTTAAAACAAAACAGAAGAAGTAAGTCAACTATAATAATTCTATTACTTGAAATCGGTTAGCAGCTGGCATTTCTTGCCTTCCTCCTATAGCTCCTGAAGTATAAGCACCTGAAGGGACACTCAGGACCCAAAGGGACCAGGCATTTTTTGCAGATTTCTCCCAGGGACAGGACATCCTTGTTGAGCCACAGCTTCAGGCTTGAGGTCATCCTGACTTTTGGTCCAGCAAGAGCCTGCCAAATCTCCGCAAGGATGTCTCATTCTTCCACTGTGAAATTACTGCAGCATGACCTCATGAAGGTGGTATTTACACCATGTGTTTTGTCTATGAGAAGCAGCTGTGGAGAGGCGTTTGGCTGTCGGGAAGCCTCATGTCATCGTTGAAATTTTGGGATGTAACAGTTTTGGTTGTGCCTTGCTGTTGGATCTTTCTGATCTTTCCAATCCTGTCATTCCAACCTACGGCCACTAATACAAAGCACAACAGGGGGTCCAGAGTTTCCCAGCTGGCTCCCCCAACGGCAGCACAAAAGGATTTACTAAACACTCTTTCTAGGGACAGCCTGTGAAATGGATTGTTTCAGTGGAAACAGAGCAGGGAAATCCAGCACCCAGCAGGTGAGAACTAAACAGATGAAATCTATTGATTCCCATCAGAGAAGGGGTAAAAGAGCAGGGCGGGCTTTGTAGGGACTCACTGTCTCACCACAAAAACCCTTGTGAGCATGTCCCAGGGCCTCCGAGGAGCTTGCTCGATGATGTACAGCTTGCTAAGAATACAAGACACCGAAGAGATGAGAAACACACACATTTGTAGCAATAAACGTGTCATCTTCTCCTTTCTATTGTAGACTTCATTTACAGAGAGCACCCCATAAAGCAGCAGATCCAAAGTTAAAACAAAACAGAAGAAGTAAGTCAACTATAATAATTCTATTACTTGAAATCGGTTAGCAGCTGGCATTTCTTGCCTTCCTCCTATAGCTCCTGAAGTATAAGCACCTGAAGGGACACTCAGGACCCAAAGGGACCAGGCATTTTTTGCAGATTTCTCCCAGGGACAGGACATCCTTGTTGAGCCACAGCTTCAGGCTTGAGGTCATCCTGACTTTTGGTCCAGCAAGAGCCTGCCAAATCTCCGCAAGGATGTCTCATTCTTCCACTGTGAAATTACTGCAGCATGACCTCATGAAGGTGGTATTTACACCATGTGTTTTGTCTATGAGAAGCAGCTGTGGAGAGGCGTTTGGCTGTCGGGAAGCCTCATGTCATCGTTGAAATTTTGGGATGTAGCAGTTTTGGTTGTGCCTTGCTGTTGGATCTTTCTGATCTTTCCAATCCTGTCATTCCAACCTACGGCCACTAATACAAAGCACAACAGGGGGTCCAGAGTTTCCCAGCTGGCTCCCCCAACGGCAGCACTGAGGACATGGCACAGCTGAAAACCTGGAGCTCACCACTGGCCCTATGGGCTGCTCCATCTCCCAGGTGCTTGGCAGCACCACCACCATGGGACACACTCCCTGCAATCCAACCACAGGGGTCCGGAAAAGATCAGGTGGCCTGAAGAATTTATTACATGTTTGAGAATGGGTAATGTTTGGTTCCTTACCCCAACGGTGATGTATATAAACCTGTACACACCAGGGAAGGAGGCTGATGGTCTGTCAGTAAGGTACAGGCTTGGCAAAACCATTGCACAAAGTGCAAATGGGTTTGTGTTCTGCATTTCAGGAGAAAAAAAGAGTGACTTACACACACTGGGTTGGTCTTCTGGTTGTTTTTGCAGTGTTGCAGGACTAGGAGTTGGCTGATCGGCACTGTTCCCTCTCTAGGACAAACTTTGTTGTGCTTCTGCACGTGGGCTTGTGAGCACAGGCTTCAGTTTCACTCAGAAAGGAGCTTCTTGGGTAACTGTGCAAAAAAAAAGCAAAACCAAATAAAATAAAAAATGTACAGATTTGGAAAAAAAGCCACGTTCATCTCTCTGGATTGGCCATTTGGTGGGAAGCCAGTTGTGCAGAGCCAGGGCTGGCACAGGAGGCTGGGGCACAGTCCCCAGTGCACTGGAGGACAGGGCTGCTGCCCATGTGTGGGCTGCTAGACAAACAAGTTGCTAAATGATGCAAGCAGGTCTTTTCTTTGTGTTTCTTTTCCCTATTTAACTTGAGGATTATTGTGTGTGTTTTGAAACCTGGCAGCAGTTACAAGCAAGCTGAGATCTTGTATTGTTCTGTTTTTTCCGCTTTATATTTGACAGCACATGGTTAATATGGTATCACAGATGGAAGAAAAAGATTCAGAAGTGGTTGTTAAGTAAATGTGCAGCCAGATTTTTGGTTTTTTTTTATTTTTTGTGATGGGTGGGGATAGGAGATGGAAGTTTTTAGCAGAGATAAATTTACTGTTCTAATTTGTGCTTAAATTTCCCTGTAAGGATTATCCTTCTCTTTCACCTTAAACCTCTGCTTCTGTCCAAATCCATGAGAATATTGAGTATTTCCCTCCTCATTTATTGTTAGTGTTACCTTAAATAAAACTTACCTAAATAAATACTAAAATTCTATGCATCTCATTGCATGAAGCATCAACTGCTGTATTTAGACATACATCCCTCAACTACTTGGAGGCATTCTCTGTTGCCATAATCTGGGATTTTGTATTGAAACATGTCAGTAGTTTCAGTACCTCTTGCATGAACAAGAATAGAAGTTACCCAGAGAGGAGATCAGGCAACTTCAAACCAAAGAAATAGCTTGGCAGGAACCTCATGAAGCCCAGCAAAGACAAATGCCATAGCAGAGATGGAGATGGAGTCAGGACCCTCTCAGAGGTTGCACAGGGAAAGGACAAAGAGAAATGGGTACGAGCTGGAAGATAAGAAATGCCAGTTAGATATTAAGAAAAAACATGTTCTCCGTGAGGGTGATCCAACTGGAGCCCAGTGAGGCTGTGGGATCTCTGTCCTGGGAGACGCAAACCTTGGCCCTGAGCAACCTGATCTAGCAGGGGTTGGAGGAGGGACCTCCAGAGGTATTTGCTGGTTGCTGTCCTTCTGCAGATCCATGACACATCAAGAAAAATCCACAATCTGTTGGTGGAAAAACCGGAGAAGTTATAATCACTCCTTTAGTCTTATTCTTAACCAAGGTGTTTGTTTTTTCATTGCCAGGTTCACCATGACCCAGTGCATGTCCTTTCTTTCTGCAGGTGCAACATTTAACACCTAATTACTTGCCAGTCAAACATCTCTTTGTGCTCTTCTTGACCAGGTGGAGCAAGAGAGGACTTGGTAACCCTCTCTCTCCCCTTGCCTCTGGCTGCCAGTCACTCACTAAAATCATCATGTTTCACCAAATCCACATGAGGAGTCACCAGCAGGTCTAGTTCTAGTCCTCTATGTAGGACTTTAATTAAAGCTCCTGTGCTGAGCCAATGGACCCATCATTAAAAAGGGCAAGTTACAGCTTGTGATGACAGGTTACAGGGACTGATAAAACCACTCTTTATGTAGGTGACCTGTGAGGCCACTGCAACCCCATGGATGCAGTTGGGAAGGATCATTGGGATGACCCTTGGACTGATTTAGGCCACCCAGGGCTCCAGGATAAGATGTGCTTGGGCACAACTATGCAATTTCCCATCCTGGACAAGGTTTTTACTCCCTGCTACACTCCTGTGCCCTGGAGTGGCTCTGCAGGTATGGAAATAGAACCTACAGCCATTAAGTGTGGACACAGGGCAAGGAGGTGGCTACCTCCTTCACTCCTCCCCATCCTGAATCTGAAGGGTTAATGATATCTCTGTTTTGCTTCCCTGTTGCATCTGGCATGGAAATACCAACAACCCGGGCTTGGTGCCTCTTTGACAGAGCCTCCTTGCCCACCTGGCTTCACCAACAACCCCAGAGCAGGACATTTTGGTGCTAGCATCCCCAGCCAACCTCAACAGGGCAGCTGGGGATCATTGGAGAGACTCATCATCCAGTAACTCAACCCCATCCTTTGCAGACACAAAGTGTTACTATCACCTCCAGATCTGTGTCAGCCCCTGCAGCATCAGAGTAACATCCCCATGCCAGGGTCCACCACAGCCCTGGTTGCAGGGGACCTGCCTGATTGTAGGCACAGACAAGAGGAGGTGTGTGAGCCCACCACAGCACCGAGAGGCTCTCCTCACCTGGCATGTCTGGGTGGGCACACAGGTGTACAAACACAGTCACCTTGTCTGAACTAGGTCCTGGGTCCGGTCTTGAGCTTGTGGGAGAAAGCAGGGAAAGTTCTCACCCGGCTGTGGCCATAATGAGTTGTTTTCCTCCCATTTCTCCAGCACTTGGCTTCCAGCCCCAAAAGGAATAGTACTGTGCCAAGAATTTCCACGATCGTGTCCAACAGAGCGAGCTGACACCCGATTTGCCCTTAATTACAGCAGCAGGGATAGGAACAGTGGCAAATGTGAAAGGGTGATGGCCGGGTGGTGACCAGGACAAGATTTGTCTCTCGTTTGCCGTAAGGGCTTGTCCCCAGGGCTTGATTTCCTGTGAAAAATTAGCAGAAAGCCTTCCAGTCTCCAGTGCGGAGAAGCAGCTCACAGGGTGGGATGCACAGAAACCCTGCCTTCCCCTCTGCCACACCAGCACCTCCACACCAGAAGAGGCTTTGTTATTCCAAACGAATCCCCCTCACAGCCTTGCATGGGGAATGACGCGCGTGCTGTTCGAATGCCGACGTGCCACGAGGCGCCAGGCGATAAAAAACCACTGCAAGGAGGGAGTTTAAAATAGCCATTGAATTATTCCAGAGCTTTTGTCCAGCCCACTTGCGGAAAAAATAACCCCCATTACCTTATGACCCCTTCTGAGCCGCTCCAGCCATTCCCACTACCACGGAAACCACCCCCAAACCCTACCCTTGCTGCCTCTGTTGTGTTCCCGGGTTGCTACGTTACAAAAATACTTGTAAAGAGCACTGCAGCTTCAGGCTGGAGCACCCAAAACCTCCAGACAGTCCCTGCTGAGGTTTTTAATGTCGGATTTTTAGGGGTGACTGGGCTTGTTTCTGATCCAGCGGCTTTCACCTGCTGTTCCAAAGGTGTGCTGTGCATCCCTGCTTTCAACAAGTAAAAGAAAGAGAGACAGAAAGCCATAGAAATAAAAAAATATATTGTATTTTATTGTATTTTTTCTTCTCTTTTAATTTTTTTTTTTTTATTTTTTTTTTTTTTTAATGAAAAGCAAAAGCCTGCACAATGTTTGGCTGAAGCACCTCAACAGTTTGCCTGGGATGCTCAGCCCTGCTTACAGGGGTCAACCCACCTGTGACCTTCTTGCACATTCCTCTCTCAACCCTGCCTTGTTCAAGGTAGGAGCAACCTTTTGCTGCTGGCCACAGACCATAGGTCTATATACCTTTTTAAATGCTTGGGAAAGATTTGAGAAGAATGTAGTGGCACGTTTCTGCACCCCATGTTGGAATCCTGGGTATCACAGACTGGTGGCCAAGGGTCATATCTTTTAACGATGCAGTTTGAAAGCTTTGATCTGTTTGGGGCTATTGAATTTGTTAATGCAGTGCTTGACGTTCTCCCACGCTTGTGCCTGAGCACGTTTTAACTCGGCTGCTCCCCAGCTGGCAGAGGATGTTTGAAGGGGAAATCCGAGTTGGACCCATGGTGCTCGCTGATGTGCTTCTTCTCGTTTACAAAATACTGCAAATGGGTGTTGGGTACTGGAAACGAGTCTCCAGAACAACCCAGGATTCCATCAGGCAGTTGTTTACACTTGCTGGACAAAGAAGAGGCAGTGGAGCTCTGGCAGAGTGTGCCCCCTGAGCTCCAGCTAAGGGGCCTGAGAGGTGGATTTTTACTCTTTCCCAGACACTCACTGTCCCCTCCTGCCAAAATCAGATTTTAAAAAACCCCACAATATTTAAAAAAAAAAAAAGGATAATAATATATCACTACCTATAATTATATATATTAAATATATACTCTAGATTTTATATAATACATATTTTTGATAGGCACACTTATATGCATATACGATAGAAAATATTTAACATTATATATGGAGAATATACATAACTGTATATAGTAATAAATATAGAAAAATACATAGTAATATATATTTCTATCATAAATATATAAATATATGTTTATATAAAAATATAGAACCATAGAATTGTTTGGGTTGGAAAAGACCTTCAAGATCATCAAGCCCAGTTGTTAACACAGCACTGCCAAGTCTTCTATACCATGTCCCTAGGCACCACATCCACACTTCTAAATACCTCCAGGGCTGGTGACTCCACCACTTCCCTGGGCAGCCTGTTACAGTGCCTGACAACTCTTGCAGTAAATAATTTTTTCCTAATACTCAATCTAAACATCCCCAGGCACAACTTGAGGCCATTTCCTCTTGTTCTGTCTCTTGTTACTTGGGAGAAGAGATTGACACCCACCTTGCAACAGCCTCCTCTCAGGTAGTTGTATAGAGCAATAAGGTCTCCCCCCTCAGCCTCCTTTTCTCCAGACTGAACAATCCCAGTTCCCTCAGCTGCTCCTTTCCAGACTTGTTCTGCAGACCACACATCCTTGAGGATCCATGTGTGCAGCCTTTCTGTTTTGCTGGATGCCTGGATGCATTGCCTAAGATTGTATGTATATAACATAAATATACACCTATACACTCTTGGATAAGAAACCTTGATATTAGTGATTTCTTCAGTTAGTATCCCAGTCTTGAATTTTTAACAATTATGTTTACATGTGAATTACTGGATGTTGAATTAATTGTAAATACCAGTATCAGCACTATTCTGTAAAGTGATTTTTGGGTTTATATGTGTATATTTATATTAAATATAAAAATATATTTATATAATACAGAAAAAATAATATATATATCAGCTAGATATATTCATTTTTTTCATACACACACACACACACATATCCAGGAATATTAAACAGTGTTTTTATTAAGTGTAAGACCCAAAGGCAACAAAACTGGGAACAGACCATTTCAGAGGGAGGGCAGATGTGTAAAATTAGGAAAAATATTAAATGTTGCAACCTTCACATTTCTTCTCTCAGCCCTCGGGTGCACAACAGGCTCTGCCAGGTGTAGCCAGAAATTTCTCTACCCTTTTGCCACAAATTAGGCTGCTTCACCTTGAAGGAAAAAAATAAAAAATAAAATTAAAAAAATCTATTATTCCCTAGTCAGTCAATTAAAATGTTCACACCTGTCACGATCTGTGACCTATTATATCTCCTTATTGGAGTGTATTAACTTATCAGGATTTGCTGAGAGATCCACACGTGGGTATCGCCTCACACAGAGGATACAGGAACTTATGTCCTGACTTTTTTGAGTGAATAACTCGCTCAGTGCTTACTAAATTTCTAACAACAGCAAGGTTTATTGTGGGGAAAACAAAGCAATTTGGGGCAGGAGGTTCAAAAGGAGTGATTACAACACATTAAACATATATGGGTACACCTTAGTTACACATCTTATCCACGTGAGGGAAGCAGAGGGGAGGGATTTGCCCGAATGGCTGGATTATATTTTCCCCTATAAGCTGGGGTAGCCGGAATTGTCTCACCACGGCAGTGCAGGTTGTCTTTCCAAGCACCTCCTGGCCACATTTCCCCTGGCATTTGTGCTGAGTCTTCTTCCACACAAACACTCAGATTTCCATTATCTGCTGATCCTGCTCAGCTCAGGTGGGTCAGTTAATTGGTAATAAATTAAGTGGCTGAAAAACAGACAGAGGATAGAGGGAAACAAAATGCCCATGGTTGGAAAGTTAATCGGGAGAGCTAAGGAAGAAATATATGAGAGGGAGATGAAAGGATGGTTCTGGGTACCCACAAGGACTATTTCATATCCCCTTGTCACCACCTGCTTGCATGCAAGAAATGAGCCCATCCAAAAGGTGACTGTCCCAGCCCAAACCCACCAGTGCTGACCCAAAAGTGGGATGGGGAGAAAGGCTGCAATAAGGGGAGAATGGGACCAGCTCTTTTGGCAGCACCTTGCATTGCCGTCAACTTCTTGGGTGATGAAACTGAAGGAAAGCACTATTATTGTATTTATCTATCTTATTTATGAGGTGCATTTACGAGGCATTTTATTTCTGAGGCATAAAACCAGGCAGCAGTTTGGGTTTGGTGCCTTTTTCTCATTGCTGCTCACTCTTACGGTCGCAGTGTGGTCCAGCCTGATGCTCATGGAAGATGCTGAACCCCCTGGGTGCAACGGTGGCATCAGGCACGGGGGGAGCAAAAGTTTATTTTTTAACTCAGGCCCTTCTGACCTTCTGCTGTTGGCATTTCTATGGCTATTTAACCCAAAATGTTGGCACAGACAGATTGACTGCCAATATATCGCTCCCTGCACATCCCCAGCTGTTGTTTCCAAGGAGCAGTGGCATCAGGAAGCTGTAGGTACCAGCTTGCACATGTCCTGCAGGAAAAACATCTCTCTCACATTCTAATCTAGCCTTTGGACAATTAGTTATTTTATTATTATGTTTTTTAATAAGGCCAGGAACACATGCTGCACAGACTCTCCTCCATCCATGCTCCAGCTGATGCCCACCAAAAGAGTCAGGGTGAATTGCTGGGGGCGGACAGACAGACAAGACCTTATCAGCCCCAACAGCTTAATTTCCTTCATCTTCCTAAAAAGATGGCACTAGAGCTCTGGGCACTCAGAGTTTTACCAAAATCTGATGGGTTTGGATGGGTTAATTCTGGTTACCTCCATCCTAAGCAACACAGCGAGCTCACTGACACTGAGAGTGCTCGGTCTTTATTTTTCCTTTTCTTCCATAAAACTCAGTGAAGCAGGTAGGGCTTTTTCCAGGTCCCACCACAGCGAGCCAGGTCACTGGGATTAGTTTTATTGCAGTCAAGTGAAAAAGTTATCCCTTCTTATTACCCTGTAAGTTATGCCTGTAATTATTCTGGAAAAGGACGGCGGTAGAAAGTTTTTGGTACTATCTGGAGACCATCCAGCTTGCATTTTTTGGGTTGGAGGTGTTGGATGCAGCATCACAGCAGGTCTCAGCTGTAGGAACGGAGTGCCAGGTTTAGAGCAAAGCACTTTAATTAACAGCACAAGGACAGGGCTGCACTTGCATTTAAGGTAACAACAAACACCCATCTGTGTTTGGACAGAAGGATCAGGACTTTGCTGAAGTCCTGGAGTGAATTAGGGACTTCCCTGCTGGTGGATTTGAGGCGGAAGAGATGCATCTTATCTGGTGCTGAGAAGGCAGCGTGCAGAGAGCCACTGGGTGGGACAAAATGCAGAGGGATGCTCCCAGGTCAAGTGCATTGGGACATAAAATTCATTGAGCACTTCAGTTGTTGCCATTTTTTGTTTTCTTTCAAGCCAAGAGGCAGAAACAGGTAGATCCAGATGGGACCCCAAAAAGAACTGACTAGCTTATCCAGGGGGTTGCCTGGTTTTCCTGACTCAGTGGGGAGCCTCGGACACCTGGCCGAGCCTTCGTGCCTGCCTGTCCCAGGCAAGGCTGCCTGTGTCTCCCACCCACCTCTTGAAACTTGTTCAGCAGTACCCGGCCAATTCCCATACCCCTCTCCTCGTGGCAACAAGGCACTGGTCTTGTTTGCAGTTCAACTTGGTGTGGATATAAGGGGCTGTCCAATCATGTGTTAATTTCCTTACTGTCGGCATAAAGGGTCACGCTGAATGGTTCAATCCTGTATTATATATGGTTTTATATGCAAATGCATATGTATAAGCACATATAGAGCTGGCGGGAGTGAAGGAGCAGCCCTGCCTCCCACAAACATGTCAAAGCTGGGTGCACTGACCCACACCATGAGTGAAGGTGAGCTTGGGCCAACACGTTGGTCTGCAGTGGGGCAAGGGTGGCATTTCCCTTCTGCAGGCACTGCTGTGGGGCAATGCTCCAGCACAGGCACGGGGCAGCCAGGCTCTATTGCACCTTAACCTCAGTGGGCAAGCTGCTGATCTGGTGTTTGCTACATCCCAGTTTCTATTTCTTGAGTCTAGAAAAAGTTGGTATGTGCTACCAGCCCTGTTGAGCTGCTGGACTTCATGGTTGGCTCTTTCCCCCAAGTGAAAAACAGGATGCTGCTATTTACCTGTGGGTGCTGGGGAGTGTTCATGATGCCCCTGTTCATGACAAGCAGGGGCACAGGCTTTTCTGCTGTAATCAGCTGTCAAAGCCTTAAAGGAGGAAGTCCAGCCACTCCTGTGAAGCGTGTTAAAGAAAAAATAGGGAAAACGTTAAAGAAAAAGGGAAATTACAGACAAGGTCAATGCCAATGCTCTGCTTGCTCGCTGAAGATGCTCCATCAGCATGGCATCTCTCCAGTATTAGATGTCTTGGGGCATGTGAACGCCCACCCCTGGCATTCAGCCACGGGTGGAGGTGCTGAAATTCATGGCAGGGTCGATAAACCCAAAATATTACAGGTGTTTCACACTGCATTTTCTTTAACGTCAGCTCTAGGCCCCAGTTTTCAAAACTCCCACCCTGGAACCTCAGCTGTTGCGATAGAACAGCGATGGCTTTAAGCTGGAAGAGGGCAGAGTTAGGTTAGACATCAAGAAGGAATGCGTCAGCGTGAGGGTGGTGAGACCCTGGCACAGGCTGTCCAGGGAAGCTGGGGATGCCTCCTCCCTGGTAGTGTTCAAGGGCAGGTTGGATGGGGCTCTGAGCAACCTGGTCTAATCAGAAGTGTCCCAGCCCTTGCTGGCAGTTGGAACTAGATGATCTTTGAGATCCCTTCCAACTAAAACCATTCTGTGATTTATCCTCAGGCACCCGCCGTGTGGCTGGAGGCTCTTGGGGGGGGGCCACCCCAACCCC
>NW_009952566.1:995901-996367 GCF_000747805.2 Chaetura pelagica
GACCATCCAGTCCAACCCCCCTGCCAGAGCAGGGTCACCCAGAGCACATCACACAGGAACGTGTCCAGGGGGGTTTGAATGTCTCCAGTGAAGGAGACTCCACAACCTCCCTGGGCAGCCTGTTCCAGGGCTCTGTCACTCTCACAGGAAAGAAGTTGTTACTGATGTTTATGTGGAACCTCCTGTGCTCCAGTTTGCACCCATTGCCCCTTCTCCTATCACTGGTCATCACTGAAAAAAAGCCTGGCTCTGTCCTCCTGACACTTGCCCTTAATATATTTGTAAACATGGATGAGATCACTCATCAGTCTCCTCTCCTCCAAGCCCAACAGACTCAGCTCCCTCAGCCTTTCCTCATAAGGGAGATGTTCCACTCCCTTCATCATCTCTGTAGCTCTGCGCTGGGCTCTTTCAAGCAGTTCCCTGTGCTTCTGGAACTGCAGGGCCCGTGACTGGACACAACACC